>NC_090357.1:2039863-2075303 GCF_035084215.1 Heptranchias perlo | reverse complement strand
TCAAGGAAGTTAGGTTAAACCTTTATAAATCATTGGTTAGGCCTTAGCTGGAGTATTGTGTCAATTCTGGGCACCACACTGTAGGAAGGAAGTCAAGGCCTTAGAGAGAGTGCAGAGGAGATTTACCAGAATGGTACCAGGGATGAGGGATCTCAGTTACTTGGAGAGACTGGAGAAGCTGGGATTATTCTCCTTAGGGCAGAGAAGGTTAAGGGGAGATTTAATCGAGGTGTTCAAAATCATGAAGGGTTTTGATAGAATAGATGGGGAGAAACTGTTTCGAGTGGCAGAAGGGTCGGTAACCAGAGGACACAGATTTAAGATAATTGCAAAAGAACCGGGGGAAGATGAGGAGAAATTTTTTATGCAATGAGTTGTTCTGATCTGGAACACGCTGCTGAAAGGGCGGTGGAAGCAGATTGAATAATAACTTTCAAAAGGGAATTGGATAAATACTTGAAGGAGAAAAATTTGCAGGGCTATGGGGAAAGAGCAGGGGGAGTGGGACTAAATGGATAGCTCTCTCAAAGAGCCGGCACAGGCATGATGGGCCGAATGGCCTCTTTCTGTGCTGTAAGATTCTATGGTGCAACCTTCAGAACCTTCATGGGCTGTGACTGGTTGATGTAAGTGCAGGAATCTGTGGCCTGATTGTGATTCGTTCCTCCCTTCGTGCCATCTGCAGCTTGTGCAGGCAATGGAGAGGGGGGTGCGACGAGGGGGAGGGAGCACGGCGAGGGGGAGGAGGGTGCGACAAAGGGGAGTGGTGGGGGAGGGGGGCATGATGAGGGAGAGTGGTGGGGTGGGGGTGACACGGGGAAGGGCGCAACAAGGGGGAGTGGTGGGGCGAGGGGATGCGGGGGGAGGGGCACAATGAGGGGAAGTGATGGGGGAGGGCGTGCAGGGGGGGGCATGATGAGGGGGAGTGGTGGGGGAGGGGTGTGACGAGGGGGTACAGGGGAGGGGCATGATGAGGGGGTGTGGGGAGAAGGGCGCAACAAAGGGGAGGGGGTGCGAGGGGAGGTGCACGATGAGGGGGAGTGGTGTGGGAGGCGGTGCGGGGGGAGGTGCATGATGAGGGGGAAGGGCGGGAAGGGGGTGCGAGGGGATGACAAGGGGGAGGGGCACGATGAGGGGGAAGGGCGGGGAGGGGGTGCGAGGGGATGACAAGGGGGAGGGGGTGCGGGGGGAGGGGCATGATGAGGGGCAGTGGTGGGGGAGGCGTTGCAGTGAGGTCGGGAGTTTTCTGTCGAGATTTTGGAGTAAAAATGCAAATTAATATTTGCGTTTTGTAATACGTTGTTTAAAATGATAAAAGGATTTGATAGGATAGATGGAGAGAAACTATTTCCTCTGGTGGGGGGAGACCAGAACAAGGGGATAAAACCTTAAAATTAGAGCCAGGCTGTTCAGCGGTGATGTCAGGAAGCACTTCTTCACACAAAGGGGAGTGGAAATCTGGAACTCTCTCCCCCCAAAAAAGCTGTTGATGCTGGGGGCCAATTGAAAATTTCACTGTTGCGATAGATAGATTTTTGTTAGTTATCCAGGGATATGGAGTTAAGATACAGATCAACCAGGATCTTAATGAATGGCAGAACAGGCTCGAGGGGCTGATTGGCCTCCTCCTATTCCTATCTTTCTACGTTACATGGAGTTACTGTTTATTCAGCAGGGTAAGGGTTAATCACTGTGTAACTGTACAGTGTTGCTGATTATTCAGCAGGGTAAGGGTTAATCACTGTGTAACTGTATGGAGTTGCTGATTATTCAGCAGGGTAAGGGTTAATCACCGTGTAACTGTACAGTGTTGCTGATTATTCAGCAGGGTAAGGGTTAAGATCTCTCTGTGCCTGATACCCATCATGAGGAAGGTGCTTCCTCTCCTTAGTCATTGGTTTTCTTTTAATATCGAGCGTCCTGGAACCTGTGCAGGCATTGACGTGTTCAGTTGCAAACAGTGACACGTCACCTCAGTAACTATAAATGTTTCACTAGCCTTTAACCAAAGTTCAGTCATTTTGTGCTAATGCTTTGAGAACTGCAAAAAAAAAATCCTGAAACTAAATTTAACTTTTTTGCTCATTTTCTCCCTCCTCCCCTACAGGCGGTAACTTTGTTGGGGTTTAGGTCCCCGTCTCTCTTCTTGTTATATGGGCGATGATGGCAAGGCTACCCATCCTTAGTTGCCCTGAGGGTATTAAGAATCAACCATGTAGTGTGAGACTGGAGTCACCTATAGGCCAGACCGGGTAAGGACGGCAGGTTTCCTTCCCTGAAGGACATTGGTGAACCAGTTGGGTTTTTATGATAATCCGGCAGCTTTTAGGGTCATTTGAATAGAATTCACAATTTGCCATGGTGAAGGTGCCGACTCTCACTGGGGTACAGGTCTCACAGACCCTGATGCCGTCCTTTGCCGATGCCAACGCATGCACCTTGAAACAGAGGTTGCTGGAGAGTGACCCAGAGTGGGACCCAAGGCTGATTGTGTTTTTTCCCCCCCCCTCCCCTAAGCCAGGGGGCACTGAGGCCAATTGTTGCACCTCAGTTGCTGGTCTGCCTGAAACAAGCTGCTCAGCACAGACCATGGGTTCTAACCTGAGACCCTAGTGTCCTGTATGGGCCAGTTGCCCATTAGATGCTCCTGGTTCAGGTGTTATACAGGAGCTGATGATCCAGCGTCTGCTGTATGGTAGGGACGCTGTGCCAGATTTGAGCTGGGGAAGTATTTCAGGAGTCTGAGCGAGAGCACGTTTCTTGCACGAAGGGTTTTGGTGCTAGAGCACGTAACTGAGGAATACGTTATAGTAACAGGAAGTGTGCAAGTCTTTTACTAGTAGTTTAAAAATATTGAACAGTGACGTGTGAGCGTGCGCGCGCGGCCGTGCCCCCGCGAGGGTGAGCGCGCTGGGGACCGTGCCCCCCGCGAGGGGTGAGCGCGCGCTGGCCGTGCCCCCGCGAGGCTGTGAGCGCGCGGGCCGTGCCCCCGCGAGGGTGAGCGCGCCGGCGGCCGTGCCCCCGCGAGGGTGAGCGCGCGCGGCCGTGCCCCCGCGAGGGTGAGCGCGCGCGGCCGTGCCCCCCGCGAGGGTGAGCGCGCGGGCCGTGCCCCCGCGAGGGTGAGCGCGCGGCCGTAGCCCCCGCGAGGGTGAGCGCGCGGCCGTTGCCCCCGCGAGGGTGAGCGCGCGGCCGTGCCCCCGCGAGGGTGGAGCGCGCGGGCCGTGCCCCGCGAGGGTGAGCATCCCCGTGGATTGTGAGTAGCTCACCCCAGGAGCTCGACTACTGGCTGTTTACACTCTGGGTTCAGATGGCTGAGTGTTTGTTATTTTTTTTATGAGCTGCTAAAGCTGGAATCTCTCGGCTCTGCCAGAAGAAACAGGACGGAAATTTCCTTTGCCGTGTGCCAACTTTAGCTGTTTGGGCCTGCTGTTCCTGCAGTTGGCGTTCTGCCATGGCAGCAGGGCTCTGTCTGTAACAGGCAATCCAGGTTAACCCTTTGCCCAGTGCAGTGTCGACCCAGTCGCAGTTCTGGGATGTGTCGGAGCTGCAGGGCCCTCGAGGGACAGAAGTAAACCCACAACCCCAGGGCCCACCAGTCGGCTGTGGCCCGACACAGTCAGAGCTTCTCCGAGATTTTTTTTATCCTAATTTTCTGTGCCGGACATGCTGCCTGAGGCTGGATGTGGTTCGCAGGCCCTGGTCCCAGTCCAACACCTTGCATTGAGCGGCCATTCTTAATGTGAGAACCCAGATAGGAAGTGTTTGACAATGGGGCGCATCACAGCCTCACCTGACACATGCGCCCCCTCGCCCCCGCCCCCGCCCCCGCATGCACACACACCCTTATGCACATTCTCGCACACAATCTCACCGCATGCACGCACGCACGCGCGCGCGCACACACACACACACACACACACACACACACACACACACACACACACACACTTCCTGGCAGGAGTATCGATCCTGGCTGATTTTTCCTCCCTATTCCAGGGGTGGTGAGGCCATTTATAGCCCCATACGCTGCTCAACACCTCTGGAGCTGTTCATTCTCTTCTGTTCCTTCTGTCTTTCCTTTTTACTCCTCTCTCATTTTTTTCTCTCTCCCTGTCCCCCTCCCTCCAGCCCCACCAAGTCTTAAGTTCCCAATTCCCTAACTTCCTGCCCAGATAGAGTTGATCCTCGGCCCAACAAAGCAGGTCTTGTTGCTGAGAGTTTTCTGGCTCCTTCTGCAGCCCTGTGTAATGTGCAATCAGCACTCTGAGCCATCGTACGGGGTCACGCGTGATCGCACCGGGCCATCGCACGGGGTCACGCGTGATCGCACCGGGCCATCGCACGGGGTCACGCGTGATCGCACCGGGCCATCGCACGGGGTCACGCGTGATCGCACCGGGCCATCGCACGGGGTCACGCGTGATCGCACCGGGCCATCGCACGGGGTCACGCGTGATCGCACCGGGCCATCGCACGGGGTCACGCGTGATCGCACCGGGCCATCGCACGGGGTCACGCGTGATCGCACCGGGCCATCGCACGGGGTCACGCGTGATCGCACCGGGCCATCGCACGGGGTCACGCGTGATCGCACCGGGCCATCGCACGGGGTCACGCGTGATCTCACCGGGCCATCGCACGGGGTCACGCGTGATCTCACGCGTGATCGCACGGGCCATTGCACGGGGAGACTCAGTCCAGTGATGAAGGGTTTCCATTAGATGGACCCAGGGAGCAGCTTGTATAAAACCAGAATAGGGAACTCGCAGGAAGATTATAAACTGGAGCAACGACGAAGTGAAGTTAATTGGAGGAATTACTTCCACTTCGAGCACTCGGGATTGAAGTCGTTCAACCACGGGGGGCATCAAAATTGAGCCCAATCCTGTTCTCATCTCTCTTTTGTGTCTGTGCATATGCACACACCTACACGCACGCATGCACACACCTACACACGAATGCATGTACGTATGGACATGCACACAAATACATACGTATAACATACACGCACAAATGGGCACACGCACAAATGCACACACGCGCACATGCACATATAACACATGCTCAAACACACATACGCACACTTTCCAGCAGAGAACTCTGGATGGTGATCAGGAGTGGGAAGCCTGACAATTTTGCTTTTTTATCCTGGGGTACTGAAGCCAGTTGTAGTCTGATTGCTTCTCCTGCTGACAGCAGTTAGCTCAGACCTGGAGGGAGCCCAGGACCTGTGTGGCTCAGCTACTCACTGGATAAATTTGCTCAGCCCTCAGGCCAGCGCAGGTTCATGGTATTGGAGTATACCTGTCAGGCTAGTGAATTACTGTGATAATGGAGTGCTTGCACTCTGGTTGGACATTAGTATGAACCAGACCGGCTCTCCCTGTAGCAGATGTACGCCACGTTAATGTGTGTCTGACTGTGTGATGGTCACTTTGGCAGGTTAGATTAATGAGGCTTGTCACAACTGAGAGGACGTGAGTCAGATTGATTCTGAAGAAAGATTGGACAACAGTGAACAGTTGAGCTGAGTGTGTCCTTATTATCCCTACATTATATCATATTTATCCAATCCAACACTTCCAATATACTCTGTTGACTGCGAAGCATTTGGTGACGAGTGGGGATGTGATGAGACACGATATGCAAGCAAGTTTTACTTTACTAATTAATCCCCTTGCCCTCGCCCCCCCCCCCCATGTCGCCCTCCCTATGTCACCCTCCCTTCCAGATGTTGCACTTTTGCGTATCGTGGAGTTTAACGCAATCTTTAAAAATGTATACAAAAATGAGAAAGAAAGCCAGTCATTTCCTGCTGCTTTTTTTTTCTGACCTTGAGGTAGCCCGGAGTGATAACAAGCTGCTTTCAACAACAATACTCGTTGACCTCAGGACCTCGGGGGGGGGGGGGGGGGGGAGGGGGGGGTGGTGGTGGAAGAGGGTTGGACCCTGGGTATCCGAGCGGCCTGTGTGGGTAGCTGGTCTGACATGATGAGGTTGCCTGGTAACCGGCTCCGAGGGTACCCTCTGCTATCTCTCACTGAATAAAAGTTATCGGCTGTGTTCACATTTTGAACTTGTTTCCCATTGTCACACAAAGAGGAGAGTGTCTCTTTAAACAACGATGCCTGTGGATTTCTGAAGCATTGCGAAATATGAACTTATTTGGCTCCCTTGCTCCACTTGGCTCCCTTTTCCAGCATTCCTCGGGGGAGGGAGAGGGGTAAACATTCACTTTGACCCCCCCAGAACATGCTAACTCTCCATGTGTACTGGGTGAGACTCTCCCACTTCTGTCCTCTCTCCCACTTCCTTTCCTTTCCCTCTTGGCTCCCCTGATTTATTTTTGGGGAGGTGCAGTAGAGAGAGGGGAGAAAGCACTCTGATTAATGGACACGTACTGTGGCTCGCTCGCTCGCTAGCTCTTTGTGATTAGTTTTGGCACGAGTTTAAACCGAGCCGTTAAAATGGGATTGCAATCGGTGCTCTCTGAAGAGAGATTTTCAACTGAACTGGTACCAGGGATGAGGGACGTCAGTTATGTGGATAGACTGGAGAAGCTGGGATTGTTCTCCTTAGAGCAGAGAAGGTTAAGGGGAGATTTGATGGAGGTGTTCAAATCATGAAGGGTTTTAGGGTTTTGATAGAATAAATAGGGAGAAACTATTTCCACTGCCGGAAGGGTCGGTAACCAGAGGACACAGATTTAAGGTAATTGGCAAAAGAACCAGAGGGGAGATGAGGAGAAGTGTTTTTACGCAGCGAGTTGTTGTGATCTGGAATGCGCTGCCTGAAAGGGCGGTGGAAGCAGATTCAATAATAACTTTCAAAAGGGAATTGGATAAATATTTGATGGGGGAAAAAATTGCAGGGCTATGGGGAAAGAGCAGGGGGACTGGGACTAATTGGATAGCTCTTTCAAAGAGCCAGCACAGGCTCGATGGGCTGAATGGCCTCTTTCTGTGCCGTTTGATTCTATGTATCACCCTCAGGATCTCACACGATAACTGTTATCATTTAAAATTTAAAACAAGAAGTAGTCCTATGTGCTTCTGAATGTGGGAACTATTGCTCTCAGCCAGTAGGTGATGTCGGAGCCCTGCAATTGGTCTGAAGTCATAGAGGGCACTCGCATAGGTGAGTGCGACTTTCTCGGGCGAGGATTGGAACCCGGGCCCTGCTGGTCAGTGCGACTCAGTGCCACATCAGCTGGTGCATTTACCAGCAGACCCACCAGAGGCTCTTCAAAGGGATATCAAACTTCTACGGGGTTTTGGATCAGACCTCCGTAACACTGCCCGTCTCCTCCTCTTCCTCAGCCCATCTGCTGCTGAATCCCTCATTCATGCTTTTGTTATCTCTAGACTTGACTATTCCATTTCTCTCCAGGCCGCCCTCCCATCTTCCACTCTTCGTAAACTTCAGTTCATCCAAAACTCTGCTGCCCCTATCCTAACTTGCATCAAGTCCCGTCCACCTGTCACCCCTTTGCTCACTGATCTACATTGGCTCCCAGTTCCCCAATGCCTCGATTTAAAAATTCTCATCCTTGTGTCTCTCGCTGGGGTACGGGTTCCATGGGCACTGATTCTCGCTGGGGTATGGGTTCCATGGGCACTGACTCTCACTGGGGTATGGGTTCCATGGGCACTGACTCTCGCTGGGGTACGGGTTCCATGGGCACTGACTCTCACTGGGGTATGGGTTCCATGGGCACTGATTCTCGCTGGGGTACGGGTTCCATGGGCACCGACTCTCGCTGGGGTACGGGTTCCATGGGCACTGACTCTCACTGGGGTATGGGTTCCATGGGCACTGATTCTCGCTGGGGTATGGGTTCCATGGGCACCGACTCTCGCTGGGGTACGGGTTCCATGGGCACTGACTCTCGCTGGGGTACGGGTTCCATGGGCACCGACTCGCTGGGGTACGGGTTCCATGGGCACTGATTCTCGCTGGGGTACGGGTTCCATGGGCACTGATTCTCGCTGGGGTATGGGTTCCATGGGCACTGACTCTCGCTGGGGTATGGGTTCCATGGGCACTGATTCTTGCTGGGGTACGGGTTCCATGGGCACCGACTCGCTGGGGTACGGGTTCCATGGGCACCGACTCGCTGGGGTACGGGTTCCATGGGCACCGACTCTCGCTGGGGTACGGGTTCCATGGGCACTGACTCTCGCTGGGGTACGGGTTCCATGGGCACCGACTCGCTGGGGTACGGGTTCCATGGGCACCGACTCTCGCTGGGGTACGGGTTCCATGGGCACTGACTCTCGCTGGGGTACGGGTTCCATGGGCACCGACTCTCGCTGGGGTACGGGTTCCATGGGCAGTCCACTGCCTTACCCAAGTGGCTATTTTTCATCTGTGAGCCTAGACAGTGAGCATTGGCAGTACGTTCATCCGGGAAAGACACCAAACCTGAGCCCAGTCCTGTCCAGGACAATGTATAATGTGCACCAGCACTGTTCACACATTCCTGGAGTTACTGGTTGTGATCAGGAGCAGGAATGCTGACTGATGATGCTTTTTTCTCCTTAAAGCACGGGCACTGAGGCCAACTATATTCCTTTGAGTGCAGCACAAATCTGTGACCATCTTACGCCCGTGTGCCTTGGTACCAGTGAGAGGGGGGGTGGGGGGCTGCGGGGCTGCATTAACATACTGAGTTACCCAGGGTGGGCACAGGCCCACCGAGAACCTGCCGTCCAGCAGAGAGAGGGTCCTTTAACCCCACTGGTCGGTGTGGGTGGGGATTGAACCCAGATCCTGGAGATAAAACCTGGGGCATCAGTCGCTTCCTCATGGAACGCAGACGGCATCAACCCCACACACGGTGTAGCTTCGACCCGATGTGTACAATTCCCACATCCTGGGATTAGATCTGTTACTGAGTGCCAGAGGGTGGGTGTGGGGACCTGTCCCCCTCCTGGCAAATCGTAGGGACACGAGGTTTGAACAGACTTTCAGCCCAGTTGGGATGTCGCGACTCAAACGATTAACTTTGTCGAGAGTTGTACTTCACAGTTTAACAGGAACTGGAAAATATCGACCCAAACAGGAAATGGTTGGAGGTTTTTATTTGTACAAGTGTTGATGGCAGAGGACGAATGAGAAGAGCTAGGGGCGAGGGATGATGATGGGTTAGACGCTGTCCATTTACGTCTGGGATCAGATGTCTAATTGAGCCTGTGCTTGTTGCTAAGATTCCCCTTTCTCCACTGGTGTTAGGGGCCGAGCTGATCAGCCGTGTGCGCAGAGAGCACAGTGCACAACAATGTTAATGTGGCATTAAAGTGAGGGCATAGACAGAAGGAAACACTTGCGTTTATCTAGTGCCTTTCACGACCTCAGGACGTCCCAAAGCCAATTAAGTACTTTTGAAGTGTAGTCACTGTTGTAATGTAGGAAACGCGGCAACCAATTTGCGCACAGCAAGATCCCACAAACAGGACTATGATAATGATCAGATCTGTTTTAGTGATGTTGGTTGAGGGATAAATATTGGCCAAGACACCGGGGAGAACTCCCCTGTTCTTCTTCGAATTAGTGGCCGTGGGATCTCATACGTCCACCTGTAAGGGCAGACGGGGGGACTCAGTTTAACGTCTCTTCCGAAAGACGGCACCTCTGACAGTGCAGTGCTCCATCAGTACTGCACTGGGAGTGTCGGCCTGGATTATGGACCTCAAGTCTCTGGAGTGGGACTTGAACCCACGACCTTCTGAGTCAGAGTCAAGAGTGCGACCCAGTGAGCCACTTGGTTCAATCGCTGGCCAGCACTCACTGCTTCAACTGACACAGGTCCCTGGGAGCTGGGGGGAGGGGGGTTTGAAGCTGTCCCCCCGGCGGGAGGGGTGAACACCGAGGGGAGGGGGGCCCGAGAGAATGAAGGAGACTCTGAACGCTGTGTTTGGTCAGCCGGGCAGAGGATCGGGCTGTGCAGAGTGCCCTCTCGCTGATTGCTTCTCCTCCCTCCCCTCTTTGCTCAGCAAACACTGACCGAACTTGAACATATTTGCTGAAAGCCTCTGTAATTGTTCCGTCGCTAAGGCAACCGCCACTTCCTCGGTCCATTTTTTTTTTAACGCTAGACGAGGCCTAGCAACTGGGGTGCGGCTGTCAATCAGCACGGCCACTAGCAGCACTGCTGCCGGGTGCTTGGCTCTGCCTGTTCGGATCAGGCCGGTCGGCCAGGAAGCAGCCCTGGTGATAGCATCACATCAGGAGGCAGAGGGCAGAGAGCTGTACGACAGCAGCCTGTGCTCAGCTGGGCCTCTGCTTCACACATGGATTGAAGTAAATAAACAACAGTTCCCCTGGGAGAAGGAGCAGCCTCTCACTCTGTACCCAACATCTCTCTGCTCATATTTTTCATCCACTTCTCTTCCTAAGCCAGAGTTTTAGCAGGCAGGCCCATACCCGACTCCCGGCCGTGCAGCACTTGGGTTTCGTGAAGTGTCAAAGTCTTCCGTCTAAACACCTGACATTTTATTACGTTAATCACAGGCCGACCGGGGCCATACTCCTCAAGGTCAGTGTGTTTGCTGACAGAATAATAAAACCTACCAAGAATTCAGCATTGTTCCTACACCGAAAAATTTGAATGATCTAATAATTTGAATTAAGCAATGTGAATAACACAGCAAAGTGGGGATTGAGTGTTAAGACAATTTAATTATCAGATAATTTTAATAAAGTAACTAACAAGAAGCAGTAAGGGAACAGGAGTCAGAAATTGCAAACCCACTGACAGTAACACGCAGTGTGTTGTATGATATATAGAGGAGTGTTATACCCTGTAACACGCAGTGTGTTGTATGATATATAGAGGAGTGTTATACTGTAACACGCAGTGTGTTGTATGTTGTATAGAGGAGTGTTATACCCTGTAACACGCAGTGTGTTGTATGATATATAGAGAAGTGTTATACCCTGTAACACGCAGTGTGTTGTATGATATATAGAGGAGTGTTATACCCTGTAACATGCAGTGTTGTATGTTGTATAGAGGAGTGTTATACCCTGTAACACGCAGTGTGTTGTATGATATATAGAGGAGTGTTATACCCTGTAACATGCAGTGTTGTATGTTGTATAGAGGAGTGTTATACCCTGTAACATGCAGTGTGTTGTATGATATATAGAGGAGTGTTATACCCTGTAACACGCAGTGTGTTGTATGATCTATAGAGGAGTGTTATACCCTGTAACACGCAGTGTGTTGTATGTTGTATAGAGGAGTGTTATACCCTGTAACACGCAGTGTGTTGTATGATATATAGAGGAGTGTTATACCCTGTAACACGCAGTGTGTTGTATGATATATAGAGGAGTGTTATACTGTAACACGCAGTGTGTTGTATGATATATAGAGGAGTGTTATACCCTGTAACACGCAGTGTGTTGTATGATATATAGAGGAGTGTTATACCCTGTAACACGCAGTGTGTTGTATGATATATAGAGGAGTGTTATACCCTGTAACATGCAGTGTGTTGTATGATATATAGAGGAGTGTTATACCCTGTAACACGCAGTGTGTTGTATGATATATAGAGGAGTGTTATACCCTGTAACATGCAGTGTGTTGTATGATATATAGAGGAGTGTTATACCCTGTAACACGCAGTGTGTTGTATGATATATAGAGGAGTGTTATACCCTGTAACACGCAGTGTGTTGTATGTTGTATAGAGGAGTGTTATACCCTGTAACACGCTGTGTGTTGTATGATATATAGAGGAGTGTTATACCCTGTAACACGCAGTGTGTTGTATGTTGTATAGAGGAGTGTTATACCCTGTAACACGCAGTGTGTTGTATGATATATAGAGGAGTATTATACTGTAACACGCTGTGTGTTGTATGATATATAGTGTTATACCCTGTAACACGCAGTGTGTTGTATGATATATAGAGGAGTGTTATACCCTGTAACACGCAGTGTGTTGTATGATATATAGAGGAGTGTTATACCCTGTAACACGCTGTGTGTTGTATGATATATAGAGGAGTGTTATACCCTGTAACACGCAGTGTGTTGTATGATATATAGAGGAGTGTTATACCCTGTAACACGCTGTGTGTTGTATGTTGTATAGAGGAGTGTTATACCCTGTAACACGCAGTGTGTTGTATGATATATAGAGGAGTGTTATACCCTGTAACACGCAGTGTGTTGTATGATATATAGAGGAGTGTTATACCCTGTAACACGCTGTGTGTTGTATGATGTATAGAGGAGTGTTATACCCTGTAACACGCAGTGTGTTGTATGATATATAGAGGAGTGTTATACCCTGTAACACGCAGTGTGTTGTATGATATATAGAGGAGTGTTATACCCTGTAACACGCTGTGTGTTGTATGATATATAGAGGAGTGTTATACCCTGTAACACGCTGTGTGTTGTATAATTTGTAGAAGTGTATTATGGGTGACTTGGGTAAAGATAAGCAGAGTGTGGCAAGAAGAGACAGAGAGTTTACCAATAATAGTGCAACAAGTAAGGCCAAAGCAGGAAAAAATGGTAAAAAGTCAAAATTAAAGGCTCTTTATCTGAATTCCCAGAGCATTTGTAACAAGATAGATGAATTAAATCCACAAGTAGAGAGATAAATGGGTTTGATCTAATAGCTATTACAGAGACATGGTTGCAAAATGACCAAAGTTGGGAACTAAATATTCCAGGATACATGACATTTAGAAAAGACAGGCAGAATGGAAAAGGAGGGGGTGTAGCCCTGATAATAAAGGATGACACAAGGACAGTGCTGAGAAAGGATCTTGGTTCGGAGGATCAGGAAATAGAATCAGTCTGGGTGGAAATAAGAAATAACAAGGGGCAGAAAACACTGGTGGGAGTAGTTTATAGGCCCCCCTAATAGTAGCAATACCATTGGACAGAGAATTAATCAAGAAATAATAGGAGCTTGTAACAAAGGTAATGCAGTAATCATGGGGGACTTTAATCTTCATATAGACTGGGCAAGTCAAATTGGCAAAGGTAGTTTGGAGGACGAGTTCATGGAATGCATTTGAGGCGGTTTCCTAGAACAATACGTCATGGAACCAGGCAACAGGCTATTTTAGATCTTGTATTGTGTAATGAGATAGGGTTGATTAGTAATCGCACAGTAAAAGCACCTCTGGGGAAGAGCGATCATGATATGATAGAATTTCACATTGAGGTTGAAAATAACGTACTTAAGTCAGAGTGTCTTAAACTTAAATAAAGCCAATTAGATAGGTATGAGGGGCAAGTGGTCAAATTAAATTAAAGGGTTTGACAGTTGAAAAGCAATGGCAAACATTTAAAGAAATATTTCAATATTCTCAACAAATATAAATTCCATTGAGAAATAAAAACTCCACGGGAAGAGTGATCCACCCGTGGCTAACTAAAGAAGTTAAGGATAGAATTAGATTGAAAGAAGAGGCCTATAATGTTACCAAGAAGAGTAATAAACCTGAGGATTGGGAGAGTTTTAGAAACCAACAAAGGACGACCAAAAAATTGATAAAAAGGGAGAAAATAGAATATGAAAGTAAACTAGGAACAAATATAGAAATGGATTGTAAGAGTTTCTACAAATATGTAAAAAGGAAGAGAGTAGCAAAAGTAAATGTTGGTCCCTTAGAGGCTGAGACAGGAGAAATTATAATGGGGAATCAGGAAATGGCAGATGCGTTAAACAAATATTTTGTATCTTTCTTCACAGTAGAAGACACAAAAAGCATACCAGAAATAGTGGGGAACCCAGGGGTAAATGAGTGTGAGGAACTTAAAACAATTAATATCAGTAGAGAAAAAGTACTGGACAAACTAATGGTACTAAAAGCTGACAAATCCCCAGGACCTGATGGCCTACATCCAAGGGTTCTAAAAGAGGTGGCTGCAGAGATAGTGGATGCATTGGTTATGATCTTCCAAAATTCTCTAGATTCTGGAACGGTCCCAGTGGATTGGAAGGTAGCAAATGTAACCCCGCTATTCAAGAAGGGAGGGAGAGAGAAAACAGGGAATTACAGGCCAGTTAGCCTGACATCAGTCATTGGGAAAATGCTGGAATCCATTATTAAGGAAGCGGTAACAGGGCACTTAGAAAATCATAATATGATCAGGCAGAATCAACATGGTTTTATGAAAGGGAAATCGTGTTTGACAAATTTATTAGTTTTTTGAGGATGTAACTAGCAGGATAGATAAAGCAGAACCAGTGGATGTCGTATATTTGGATTTTCAAAAGTCATTCGATAAGGTGCCACATAAAAGGTTGTTACACAAGGTAAGGGCTCATGAGGTTGGGGGTAATATATTAGCATGGATAGAGGATTGGTTAACGGACAGAAAACAGAGAGTAGGGATAAACGGGTCATTCTCAGGTTGGCAGCTGTAACTCGTGGGGTGCTGCAAGGATCAGTGCTCGGGCCTCAGCTATTTACAATCTATATTAATGACTTAAATGAAGGGACCGAGTGTAATGTATCCAAGTTTGCTGATGCAACGAAGGTAGATGGGAAAGTAAGCTGTGAGGAGGACACAAAGAGTATGCAAAGGGATATAGACAAGTTAAGTGAGTGGGCAAGAAGGTGGCAGGTGGAGTATAATGTGGGGAAATGTGAGGTTATTCACTTTGGTAGGAAGAATAGAAAAACAGAATATTTTTTAAATGGTGAGAAACTATTAAATGTTGGTGTTCAGAGAGACTTGGGCGTCCTCGTATAAGAAACACAAAAAGTTAGTATGCAGGTACAGCAAGCAATTAGGAAAGCAAATGGCATGTTGGCCTTTATTGCAAGGGGGTTGGAGTACAAGAGTAAGGCAGTCTTACTACAATTATACGGGGCATTGGTGAGACCTCACCTGAAGTACTGTGTACAGTTTTGGTCTCCTTACCTAAGGAAGGATATACTCGCCTTAGAGACAGTGCAACAAAGGTTCACTAGATTAATTCCTGGGATGAGAGGGTTGTCCTATGACGAGAGGTTGAGTAGAATGGGCCTATACTCTCTGGAGTTTAGAAGAAAGAGAGGTGATCTCATTGAAACGTATTAGATTATGAGGGGGCTTGCCAGGGTAGATGCCCAGAGATAGTTTCCCCTGGCTGGAGAGTCTAGAACTAGGGGGCATAATCGCAGGATAAGGGGTCAGCCATTCAAGACTGAGACGAGGAGGAATTTCTTCATGCAGTGGGTTGTGAATCTTTGGAATGCTCTACCCCAGAGGGCTGTGGATGCTGAGTCATTGAATATATTCAAGGCTGAGATGGATAGATTTTTGGACTCTAGGGGAATGAAGCGATATGGGGATCGGGCGGGAAAGTGGAGTTGAGGTCGAAGATGAGCCATGATCTGATTGAATGGTGGAGCAGGCTCGAGGGGCCGAATGGCCTGCTCCTGCTCCTATTTCTTATGTTCTTATACCATGTAACATGCAGTGTGTTGTATAATATATGGAGGAGGACAATAAACTAGAGGGCACAACTATAAAGGGAGTGCAGGAACAGAGAGATCTGGGGGTATACGTGCACAAATCGTTGAAGGTGGCAGGGCAGGTTGAGAAAGTGGTTTAAAAAAAGCATACGGGATCCGAAGGAAGCCTCCGAAAGCTTGTGAATTTAAAATAAAATTGCTGGACTATAACTTGGTGTTGTAAAATTGTTTACAATTGTCAACCCCAGTCCATCACCGGCATCTCCACTTCATAAATAGAGGAATAGAGTACAAAAGTATAGAAGTCATGATGAACTTTATAAAACACTGGTTCGGCTGCAACTGGAGTATTGTGTCCAGTTCTGGGCAGCGCACTTGAGAAAAGATGTGAAGTCCTTAGAGAGGGTGCAGAAGAGATTTACTAGAATGATTCCAGGGATGAGGGACTTTAGTTACATGGATAGACTGGAGAAGCTGGGGTTGTTCTCTTTGGATCAGAGCCGGTTACGAGGAGATTTGATAGAGGTATTCAAAATCATGAAGAGTCTAGACAGAGTAGATAGAGAGAAACTGTTCTCATTGGCGGAAGGCCCAAAAACCAAAGAACATGGATTTAAGGTGATTGGCAAAAGAACCAAAGACATGAGGAAAGACTTTTTTACGCAACGAGTGGTTAGGATCTGGAATGCACTGCCCGAGGGGGTAGTGGAGGCAGATTCAATCATGGCCTTCAAAAGGGAACTGGATAAGTACTTGAAAGGAAAAAAATTTGCAGGGCTACGGGGAAAGGGCGGGGGAGTGGGACTAGCTGGATTGCACTTGTATAGAGCCGGCATGGACTCAACGGGCCGAATGGCCTCCTTCCGTCTGTAACCTTTCTATGATTCTGTGAGTATTATACCCAGTAACATGCAGTATGTTGTTTAATATATAGAGGAGTGTTATACCCAGTAACACAGTGTATTGAATAATATATAGAGGAGTGTTATACCCAGTAACACAGTGTATTGTATAATATATAGAGGAGTGTTATACCCAGTAACATGCAGTGTATTGTATAATGTATAGAGGAGTGTAATACCCAGTAACGCAGTCTATTCTATAATGTATAGAGGAGTGTAATACCCAGTAACACAGTGTATTGTATAATGTATAGAGGAGTGTAATACCCAGTAACGCAGTCTATTCTATAATATAGAGGCGAATCTGTGCTGTAACCGTTCCAAGGCCAATATATCTTTCCTGAAATAAAAACAGGAAAGGCTGGAAACACTCAGCAGGTCAGGCAGCATCTGTGGAGAGAGAAACAAATGGTTAACAATAACCCACCCACCCTATCTCTGCAGATGCTGCCTGACCTGCTTGAATGTTTCCAGCGTTTTTCAGATTTGCTGTATTTAGCTTTTCATATCTCTCCTGAGGTTCGGTGGCCATTATAAACATGCAGGGTGTAATTATAAAGCTGTGTCGGGGGCTCGGGTGTTGATGTAAGTTGGATGTGTTGATGCCATTGAAACCCCTCTTGGTCTGCTACTGCCTAAGGGTTCTCCATTGATACTAAGCAGCTTGTTTATCAGGCTGTGCGAGCCTCCTGCTCAATCCACACTCCCAGGATACTATGGTGGTCCAGAGCCTGTAACCTACTGAACCCGAGACTCAAAAGAAAAAGACTCTGAGCCATCGATGGAGCAGCAGAGCTTGACTGTGCCCTTATTGCGGGGAGTGGGCTAGTGTGGGAGAATCTGCTACACAGCCAGGAGCTGGTGACGAGCGTGTCTCAGCACAGCGGCCAAAGAGGGGCAGGAAGGCAGATCATGCAGTGGCTATTTTAGGAGTTTGTGCTAGCTGTGGAATGTGCTGCTGATGTCATGTACTACAGCAAGAATTGAACAGATGGTGTGGGGTGAAGAACAGACACTGCTGGGTCCGGGTAGTTTTACATCGCCGTTAACCCTTTCTAGCCCAGGACTGGTTCACGTTGTGCTGGTGAGAGATGCTCACAGTTTGTGTGATCCGTCTTCATTTAAAGAATCATGGAATAATACAGCACGGAATGAGGCCATTCAGCCCATCGTGCCTGAGCCAGCTCTTTGAAAGCTATCCGGTTTAGTCCCACCCCCCTGCAATTTTTGCCTTTTCAAGTATTTATCCAATTCCCTTTTGAAAGTTATTATTGAATCTGCTTCCACCGCCCTTTCAGGCAGCGCATTCCAGATCAGAACAACTCGCTGCGTTAAAAAAAAATTCTTCTCATCTCCTCCCTGGTTCTTTTGCCGATTACCTTAAATCTGTGTCCTCTGGTTACCGACCCTCCCACCAGTGGAAACAGTTTCTCCTTATTTATTCTATCAAAACCCCTCATAAATTTGAACACTTCCATTAAATCTCCCCTTAACCTTCTCTGCTCCAAGGAGAACAATCCCAGATTCTCCAGTCTCTCCACATAACTGAAGTCCCTCATCCCTGGGACCATTCTAGTAAATCTCCTCTGCACCCTCTCCAAGGCCTTGACATCCTTCCTAAAGTATGGTGCCCAGAATTGGACACAATACTCCAGCTGAGGCCTAACCTGTGATTTATAAAGGTTTAGCATTACGTCCTTGCTTTTTGTACTCGATGCCTCTGTCTATAAAGCCCGTTTAATTCACAGTATCAGTACAGATGAAGAAGGTCATTGGCCTTTCATACCTCATCCACCCCGAAAGATCCCACAATACCATCCTGTCCAACATGGCATCCAGCTGTTTCTTAAATGGTTTCAGGATTTTCACCCCCACTACCCTACACAGAAGACCATTCCACTCCGGAGACGTGAGCCCATAATCTAGGCTGACCCTTCCAGTGCAATACTGAGGGAGTGCTGCACTGTCGGAGGGTCCGTCTTTCCTGATAAGATGTTAAACAGAGGCCCTGTCTGCCCTCTCAGATGGATGTAAATGATCCCTTGGCACTATTCGAAGACAATCAGAGGAGTTCTCCCCGGTGTCCTGGCCAATATTTATCCCTCAATCAACATCACTAAGAACAGATTTTCTGGTCATTGTCTCATTGCTGTTTGTGGGATCTTGCTGTGTGCAAATTGGCTATCACGTTTCCTACATTACAACAGTGACTACACTTCAGAAGTACTTTATTGGCTGTAAAGCGCTTTGGGACGTCCTGAGGTTGTGAAAGGCGCTGTAGAAATTCTTTTGTGCCGATGAGCTTCTGGTCATCAGTCCTAAATTATCTTTTGAGTTTGAACCTTGTCCGACTGTCAGGGTTTGGTTTACTGTACCTGTATCCCATCGTCCGACTGTCGGGGTTTGCTTTACTGTACCTATATCCCATCGTCCGACTGTCGGGGTTTGCTTTACTGTACCTGTATCTCATCGTCCGACTGTCGGGGTTTGCTTTACTGTACCTGTATCCCATCGTCCGGCTGTCGGGGTTTGCTTTACTGTACCTGTATCCCATCGTCCGGCTGTCGGGGTTTGCTTTACTGTACCTGTATCCCATCGTCCGACTGTCGGGGTTTGCTTTACTGTACCTGTATCCCATCGTCCGGCTGTCGGGGTTTGCTTTACTGTACCTGTATCCCATCGTCCGGCTGTCGGGGTTTGCTTTACTGTACCTGTATCCCATCGTCCGGCTGTCGGGGTTTGCTTTACTGTACCTGTATCCCATCGTCCGGCTGTCGGGGTTTGCTTTACTGTACCTGTATCCCATCGTCCGGCTGTCGGGGTTTGCTTTACTGTACCTGTATCCCATCGTCCGGCTGTCGGGGTTTGCTTTACTGTACCTGTATCCCATCGTCCGACTGTCGGGGTTTGCTTTACTGTACCTGTATCCCATCGTCCGACTGTCGGGGTTTGCTTTACTGTACCTGTATCCCATCGTCCGACTGTCGGGGTTTGCTTTACTGTACCTGTATCCCATCGTCCGGCTGTCGGGGTTTGCTTTACTGTACCTGTATCCCATCGTCCGGCTGTCGGGGTTTGCTTTACTGTACCTGTATCCCATCGTCCGGCTGTCGGGGTTTGCTTTACTGTACCTGTATCCCATCGTCCGACTGTCGGGGTTTGCTTTACTGTACCTGTATCCCATCGTCCGACTGTCGGGGTTTGCTTTACTGTACCTGTATCCCATCGTCCGACTGTCGGGGTTTGGTTTGGAGTAGTGTTCCCGTTCTACCTTTTCTACAAGGTTTACTATCTCTATACTTCTGTAACAGCCGCTCTCACTCCCCTCCTCTCAAGGTTGAAAAGCCCATGTTCCTCCAGCCCTTCCCGATAACTCGGTCCCTCTGATGCTGGGGTTCAGGCTGGTGGCTCTTCTTTGTGCTGCCTCCAAGGCTCAGACTGATACGTGGGCTTAGAGGGTTAACTTATGAGGACAGGTTGTATAAACTTGGCTTGTGTTCTCTTGAGTTTAGGAGATTGATGGCCAATCTAATCGAGGTGTTTAAAATGTTAAAAGGATTCCATAGGGTAGATACGGAGAAACCATTTCCTCTGATGGGGTAATCAAAAGCAAAGAGACTTAACCTTAAAACTAGAGCTAGGCTGTTCAGAAGTGATGTCAGGAAGCACTTTTTCGCACAAAGGGCAGTAGGAACCTGGAATTCTCTCCCCCAAAAGGCTGTGGATGCTGGGGGTCAATTGAAGCTTTCAAGACAGATAGCGATAGATTTTTGTTAGGCAAGGGTTTTAAGGGTTGCAGAACCAAGGCAGGTAAATGGAGCTAAGATGCAGATCAGACATGATCTAATTGAATGGCGGAACAGGCTCGAGGGGCTGAATGGCCTCCTCCTATTCCTATCTTCCTAGTTTCTAAAAGGGTGAATGATTGTTGCAAGGGACTAGATGTGTAGGCTGGGGGATGTGTGGACTTTTGTTGGGGGAGGTTGGGATTGGCTCTTATGGTCTCCACGGTCAAATAGCCGACTGACACTTACTGCCCCTCCCCCTTAAGCATGAGGAACAGCCCCTGTGGGTGAGTCAGTGAGGTATCGGAGGGCGATTCGTGCTCATGAACCCTGTACCCCAGCAAGGGGAGGGGAGGATAAGGCCAGTCCACAAGGCATAGTTTGATCAAATGGGATCAAATTGAAGCACAGATTGGAACACTGCAAATCTTGCAGGAGGTGGGGCTCAGGGTGCACATGTGCATTAAATGCAGCAAGTGTAAGTGCGTGCTCCCCTCTTATTGTAACCTGACTCTGATCCCCTGACTGCACATAAAGAAAGAACTTGCGTTTATATAGTGCCTTTCACGTACGTCCCAAAGTACTTCATTGGCTGTAAAGTGCTTTTGAAGTGTAGTCACTGTTGTAATGTAGGAAACACAGCAGCCAATTTGCACACAGCAAGATCCCACAAACAGCAATGAGATAATGACCAGATAATGTGTTTATTAGGTGTTGGTTGAGGGATAAATATTGGCCCAGGACCCTGGAGGGGGGGGGGGGGGGGGATCTCCCTTGCTCCAGCCCGAATCCAGAGATCATGAGCTGGTCGCGAGTGAGGAACGGAGAGTAACTGACCTTGGAGTTGCCGCTACCCAATCAGCACTTTTAAAAAGGAGAGTCTGGGAGTTTGAAACTAAAATAGTCCTTTTTAAAAAAAAAAATCATTATGATTAACAAGCGTAACTTCAGTTTGAAATTGGCTCTTGATTCTGCGCTAGTTTCAAATTAACAGCCCGAGTCTAGAGAGGGAAGGAGTCGAGTGAGTGCAAGATTAAATACCGTAGGTGTCAGAATGCGAGATGTTGAAGTGGTTGATGAATTTCTAATGCCGGGCAGCTCTCTGCAGCTTCTCACTCTCGCACTGGAGTAGCTGGAAGCGGAGAACGCACTCAAACCAAACGCGAAACTAATGAGCTGCTGTTTGCAAACTGAGGGCCCTGATAATAGCTGCTTAGCACCTCCTGTCTGTTACTGCATCGCTCCGGATGCTGCTCTCCGAGCTCATTTTTATTCTAATTGTGCCGTGGTGTGATTCTAAAAGAGGCAGAACACTAGTACGATGAAAGAGAGGCTGACATTGGTGCAGAGCTTAGCAACATCTCTCACACACACACATCTCTCACACACACACATCTCTCACACACACACATCTCACACACACACATCTCTTAGTGCTTCTTATGCCGTCAATTGCGTTCAAGTGCAGCAACTATTGAGAGGTGGCACCAAGGTCCCTCAACCAGCAACGGACGATCGACTGGTTAATTTTTTTTTTGCCTGAGTTGGTTGAGGGAGGAATGAAGGACACTGGAAGAACTCTTTGTTCCTCGTTGCCACGTTGCTGTTTGTGGGATCTTGCTGTGCGCAAATTGGCTGCCGCGTTTCCTACATTACAACAGTGACTGCACTTCCAAAAAAAAAGAACTTCATTGGCTGTAAAGCGCTTGGGGACTTACTGAGGTCGTGAAAGGCGCTATAGAAATGCAAGTTCTTTCTTTCTCTTCCACCTATTTGCAGAGCGCACACAGTAACTGCAAACACACACATTCCTCATCTCCTTCCAAGCACGCAGCTTATAAGATGCTGAGTCAGGCATGTGGGGGAACGATACTGCAGCGTGGAGTGGCTGGACGGGCAGGAAGTCCCACTTTAGAATATATTCTCGGTTGGCAGGGGGCTAATTTTGTCTCGGTGTTACAGGAGATGGTGCGCTGGAGCCACCGCTGTGATACATTCCTCTGATTGCTTCCTGTGCTGTAAGACAATCTGAGGCGTGGGGGGGGTGGGGATAAGTCATGTTTGCACCGAGCAGTGTAAACCCCTCTCTCCCGCTTTCTGAGCTCATCCTTGTCCTGGGGTTTGATCAGCGTCGCCGCCCCTCGGCCTGGGTTTACTCTGACCCACGGCCGAGCCGTATCCTGCTGCACTGTGGTTAAGCCATAACACCGAGAGCAGAGGGTAGCGCTGAGTGAATTATAATCCAGAGCATTTGAGGCCATCGGCTGCTGTCATTCGAAAACCAAGTGCCATTTACCGCCTGAGCTCCTGTTAATCATTTCCCTCCATTTTCTTCTCTTCTCTTTTAAAGGCACCGACTCTCCCTGGGGTACAGTTCCACAGGCACCGACTCTCCCTGGGGTACAGTTCCACAGGCACGATTCTCCCTGGGGTACAGTTCCACAGGCACCGACTCTCCCTGGGGTACAGTTCCACAGGCACCGACTCTCCCTGGGGTACAGTTCCACAGGCACGATTCTCCCTGGGGTACAGTTCCACGGGCACCGGCTCTCCCTGGGGTACAGTTCCACAGACACTGACTCTCCCTGGGGTACAGTTCCACGAGTGTTGGAGCCCGTCAGGTACATCACCCTGGTGACCATTTCCATTTGTCAGCCTAGGGAGTGGGTGTGGGGAATGTCACAGCAGAGCACGCTCCTGTCCTGAACCAATATTACACAGACGCAGACACACACCTTCCAGCAGGACTCGCGGGCTGAAATCACTTAGTTAATCTCAGACTCAGAACCAAACCCAGGCTCTTCCAGATCCGTGTGACTCTGCGTTGTGTAGGTGATGCATTTATCTGCTGGGCTACCGCGGGCACTATCGCTGGACTCACTATCGCTGGACTCACTGCAGCTTTTAAAACCCGACGTGACACGAGGCTGTGTACGGAGTGGTGTCAGGCCACGATTCCACAGCTCGGCAAGCTCTGTGTGTCTTTCGGTGTGAGCGGTGGGGAAGTTCAGAGTTTAGACGCGGTGTTTGGCGATAGTGATGTGTGTGGGTGTCTGTCCTCGCCAGGGATCCCGGGACTCTGTGTTGCACAGGGTGTAGTCGGTAGTGCTTTGCTGCGTGACGCTGGGACAGATTAGCCACCCCTTCACTTCTGTTCCACCCGGCAGTACCTCAATTCGCAGAGACACTCGACACGGACAGCACTGTGGGAGAACCGTCACCACACGGACTGCAGCGGTTCAAGAAGGCGGCTCACCACCACCTTCTCGAGGGCAATTAGGGATGGGCAATAAATGCCGGCCTTGCCAGCGCCGCCCACATCCCGTGAACGAATAAAAAAAAAGAATAGAAAACGTTTTTTCCTCAACATTTGTATCACAATGATCCCTCATTACACTGAAACCAACCCCCTGCCCTCCCCCTCTTCACAGTTACTGGGTTTCCTAAGTTCTACAAACTTATCAAGAACTCACGAGAAGCCGGTGATAAGGTTTGTAGATTTTAGATACTGATTCCCCTCTTGAATGAGCCATGACTAGGCAGGAACTCTATACAGTGAGCTCACCATCTGTGGGAGAGAGGGAAGGTGAGGGGGTGGGTGGGGGAGAGAGAGAGAGAGAGAGAGAGGAAAATTGGAAGGTTCAGTCCCTCCCTAAGTTGGCTGGGTCTCTGCCGTTTTGCAGTAGGGCCCGAGGGGGCAGTTGGCCAGGATTCACGCTCCTGGCCAGTGTCCAGTGTCCAGTCACCCCTCCTGGATAGGGCACATCAGTGGGCTTTGCATGAGCACTGGGTCGGGCTTGGCAGTGATGCCCCCCCATAGATAACCAGCCGGCCTACACTCAATGGCTGGGCTCGCACATGAAGAATGGGCAGGTGGGGGGTGGTATTGGAGGGGGGGCACTAGATGGAGTGGGGTGCGGGGGAAAATTAAAGGATAAATTGGAGGAAGGGGCAGCTCCGTCAGATGTCTTTGCCTTCCTGGGCGACACACAGTGAAATGTGTATATTAGGGCAGGTGATCAAAAGCTCGGTCAGAGAGGGAAGTTTTAAGGAATGATTTAAAGGAGGAGGGAGAGGCGGAGAGGTTTAGGGAGGGAATTCCAGAGCTTCGGTCCTGGGCAGCTGAAGGCACGGCTGGTAACGGTGGAGAGATGAAAAGCAGGGGGAAAGAAAGAAAGAAAGACTGGAATTTATAAAACACCTTTCACGACCTCAGGACGTCCCAAAGTGCTTTACCGCCAATGAAGTACTTTTGAAGTGTAGTCACTGTTGAAATGTAGGAAACGCAGCAGCTAATTTGTGCACAGCAAGATCCCACAAACAGCCATGTGATAATGACCAGATAATCTGTTTTAGTGATGTCGGTTGAGGGATAAATATTGTCCAGGACACCGGGGAGACCTCCCGTGCTCTTCCAATGGTGCTGTGGGATCTTTTCTGAGAGGGCAGACGGGGACTCGGTTTAATATCTCATCCAAAAGAGGCCAGAATTGGAGGAGCCCAGAGATCTCGGAGGGTTGTAGGTTTGGAGGAGTTTGGAGACAGTGAGAGGTTGGATGCGAGGGTGAGAATGTGAGATAGAGGGTCAGCTATCAAAAAAGCTTTGTTCTGTATTGTGCCCAGGAGGGTGAAAGAGGAGGTTCAATAGAATGTCGCCATTACCCGATTCATGCCCCCCCAAAATGTGCAGATTGTTTAGCAGTGCTGGAGTGGGATGTTGTCACTCTCAGTCAAGTATTCAAACCCCAAGTACCAAATACTGGGGAGGAGTTAACCAGCCGCACACAGACCAGCTACTGCATCGAATTACATGGAACGTACAGCACAGAAACAGGCCATTCGGCCCAACTGCTCTATGCTGGTGTTTATGCTCCACACGAGCCTCCTCCCTCCTCTCTTCATCTCACCCTATCAGCATATCCTTCTATTCCTTTCTCCCTCATGTGTTTATCCAGCTTCCCCTTAAATGCATCTACACTATTCACCTCAACTACTCCTTGTGGTAGCGAGTTCCACATTCTCACCACTCTCTGGGTAAAGAGGTTTCTCCTGAATTCCATATTGGATTTATTAGTGACTATCTTGTATTTATGGCCCCAAGTTTTGGACTCCCCCACAAGTGGAAACATCTTCTATCTGAACAAACCCCTTCGTAATTTTAAGGACCTTTATCAGGTCACCTCTCAGTCTTCTCTTTTCTAGAGAAAAGAGCCCCAGCCTGTTACCTTTCCTGATCCTTATATCCTCTCCGTTCTGATATCATCCTTGTAAATCTTTTTTGTACCTTCTCCAGTGCCTCTATATCCTTTTTTGTAATATGGAGACCATAACTTTGCACAGTGCTCCAAGTGTGGTCTAACCAAGGTTCGATACAAGTTTAACGTAATTCTATTCCTCTAGGACTGAACACCAGGACTTTGTTTGCTTTTTTTCTTTATGGCTTTTAATGATTTGTGAATCTGTACAGCTAGATCTGAGTGAGGCTGATTAGCCTCACTGCCAGCCCTTGCCCGTGACAGTACACAGGGGGTGAAAGTGCCCATTTGCTGATGCCTGGCACTGCTTGGCTCTGGTGTGTCTCAGTGCCAGCACCTGTACGTAGGCTGTACACACTGCGTGGTTATTGTGTGTACTTTGCTGAGATAGCAGATTGCAATCGTGTACCTGGGAACCTGTCGGGGCTGAGTGAGGCAGCGGGCAGGTGATATCCACAAGTTATTCCTCAATTAGCCGGGGATGGGAGGTGCAGTTCTGCTGGTGGTCATTCATCTCCCCTAAATAAAGAAATTGGGAATGTCCTTAACATTCAACACGGGCAGTTGGGTGGAGCAGGGACCGCAGCAGAATGGTCTTTTTCCCAATCTATACAGCCCTGAACCCCAGTGAGAGTCAGCACCTTCAGGAGAGGAGGGGCCCTGTACCCCAGTGAGAGTCAGCACCTTCAGGAGAGGAGGGGCCCTGTACCCCAGTGAGAGGCAGCACCTTCAGGAGAGGAGGGGACCTGAACCCCAGGGAGAGTCAGCACCTTCAGGAGAGGAGGGGACCTGAACCCCAGGGAGAGTCAGCACCTTCAGGAGAGGAGGGGACCTGTACCCCAGTGAGAGTCAGCACCTTCAGGAGAGGAGGGGACCTGAACCCCAGTGAGAGGCAGCACCTTCAGGAGAGGAGGGGACCTGAACCCCAGTGAGAGGCAGCACCTTCAGGAGAGGAGGGGACCTGAACCCCAGTGAGAGGCAGCACCTTCAGGAGAGGAGGGGACCTGAACCCCAGTGAGAGGCAGCACCTTCAGGAGAGGAGGGGACCGGTACCCCAGTGAGAGGCAGCACATTCAGGGTAGGGCAAAAAAGCTGGAGTAAAATGCCCAATTTCAGATGATTGTAACCAGATTGAAAGGTGTGATATTGCTGGGGCAATGGGCCTGTGTCCATTGTTCTCCCTCAGTAACATGAGACAGTGTTTTGAAATCAAATGACATTTAAGGATTATAATTTTATACTTTCTCCGCACAAAGCCTCTCTCTTTTTTGAGAGACCTGCAGCTCAAGTATTGCCTGATCACATTACACTCTGTATTTCCTCCGTCCCATCACGTGACGGGATCCTGCAGCTATTTATAGAGCTGGTGAGAAGCCTGCAGAATAAACCACAGCCTGAGCTCCTGTCAGAGACCTGCCTGTCAGCTGGACCTGCTCCCACAGCAGGATTCCCCCCAGCCCAGGCTACGGCTCCCCCTGCACCCCTCCCCCCTGCCCCGAGCAGGGATCCCCTCCCCTCCCAGCCCAGGCTACAGCTCCCCCTGCACCCCTCCCCCCTGCCCCGAGCAGGGATCCCCTCCCAGCCCAGGCTACGGCTCCCCCTGCACCCCTCCCCCCTGCCTCGAGCAGGGATCCCCTCCCCTCCCAGCCCAGGCTACAGCCTGTGTGCGGCCAACGCACAGTGAGGGTCTGAGTAAGAATGTACAGTTCTCCTCAAACCTCGTGTAAAGCAAATGTGAGTGGATGGAGTAGAGAGGAGGCAATGGAGCTTCCTGAAAATAAATTGCAATTCTGCACAGGGAGTCTGCACTCCGACCAGAGTCCTGGGAATAAGGATTCAGTCGCAGGTGAGATGGGTCCGCAGATGGAGTGGGTCCCCCCAGCCTCAGTGTGTGCGGTCACATTACAGCCCCGGGGTATCTCATTGACCCTGGCGATGCCTGGGGGTCACGGCGATGCCCCCGGGGGGGGTCACGGCGATGCCCCCGGGGGGGGTCACGGCGATGCCCCCGGGGGGGGTCACGGCGATGCCCCCGGGGGGGGTCACGGCGATGCCCCCGGGGGGGGTCACGGCGATGCCCCCGGGGGGGGTCACGGCGATGCCCCCGGGGGGGGTCACGGCGATGCCCCCGGGGGGGGGGTCACGGACCAGTATTGATAAGCGAGTGTGCAGGATGTGGCCTGAAGCAAACACTCACCTGGTGCAGCAAGCTTTAACCTGGGACTTATTAACGTGTCTCCAGACTTACCTTTAGACCTCTCAGGGGCTCACCATTGATTTCCTCTCCTCAGGTGATGGGTGTTTCTCAGTGTGACAGGCAGGCAGCTTCCTGTGTGTTTGTAAACAGTAATTTATCATCTCAATGGAAACAATTAACCTCCTCCCTTCGCCTCCCCCTGGGGAAAAGGCTGTATACAGAACTCTACATCCCTGTATCGCAGCAGACGCTGCATCCTGCGCTCCCAAGGGTCTCGACAAGTTTACACAATCAATTGGCCGTTTTCAGCTCGGGACGGCAGCGGGTCTCGGTGTCCCTGGGCCAGATTCCTGCCGCTCGTCACTGTCCAGCAAGCCCTCCTGGAGACTGTGCGTGTGCGCATGACCATTGGGTGTGGACAGAACCTGGCTCCGTGGCTGTGCCCTCCATAGCTGAATATCTTGTGGGTACGCACTAGCTGGTGAGCTACCGGAGGGCAGCTGGCATGGCACAGAGAGAGTCGGCATGTTCCGGGCAGGAGAGCGGTGGGGGAGGGATGTCCGCCCGTGTCCGAGGGAATGGGCCGGGAGCCGGTTCCCAACCGCCCTCTTAATCAGAGATCTCTCCGCCCTCCGAATATCACTGGCTTGTTTTTACTTGATTAATCCGGTCTGATGAGGGACTTCAGTTAAATGGAGAAGCTGGGATTGTTCTCCGTGGAGCAGAGATGGTTAAGGGGAGATTTAATAGAGGTGTTCAAAATTACGAGGGGTTTTGATAGTGCAAATAAGGAGAAACTTTTTCCACTGGCAGGAGGGTCGGTAACCAGAGGGGACAGATTTAAGATAATCGGCAAAAGAACCAGAGGGGGGATGAGAGGGGTTTTTTTACGCAGCGAGTTGTTCTGATCTGGAATGCGCTGCCTGAAAGGGCGGTGGAAGCAGATTCAATAATAACTTTCAAAAGGGAATTGGATAAATACTCGAAGGGAAAAAAATTTCAGGGCTTTAGGGAAAGGGCCGGGGAGTGGGACTAATTGGACAGCTCTTTCAAAGAGCCGGCACAGACACGATGGGCCAAATGGCCTCCTCCTGTGCTGTAAAATTCTATGATTAAAGGGTAGTGGGGACGGGCTGGTGATGGTGACAGAGGCGGGGGAAGCTCCTGTTTGAACAGACTCTGCGCGTGACTGCCAGCTTGGCGCCTTCAGGGACAGTGAATACTTCCCCAGAACATGGTCACGTGACCGCTGGTTCATCATTAACTTTTACACCGCCCAGCGTGACAGTGCCACGCTCCCGAAGCACGAGCTGACGGAGTGAATCACAGTTTCAAAAACCAGCTCTCTGAACAGGTGACTGTCCCTGGCAGATCCTGGATCAGGCAGCAGATAGTCACTGCAAACAGGAGCACGATCTGGGTCAGTTCAAGAACCATAAATTCCGAATGTGTTATTTGGGGTTCACGGAACAACAGATCAAACGCTGGCCTTTCATCTTCAGGGTCTGGGTTCAAATACATCATACACTCTGCTGAAATTGGGGCTGGAGCAGATTGTTGGGGTAGTGTAGGAACAGGAGGAGGCCATTCAGCCCCTCGACCCTGCTCTGCCATTCAATCAGATCATGGCTGATCTGTATCTTAACTCCATTTACCCGCCCGTGATAAACTTACCCAACAAAAATGTATCGATCTCAGTCTTGAAAGTTTCATTTGACCCCCAGCATCCACAGTTTTTGGGGGAGAGAGTTCCAGACTCCCACTCCCCTTTGTGTGAAGAAATGCTTCCTGATTTCACTGCCGAATGGCCTGCCTCTAATTTTAAGATTTTGCCCCCTGGCTCTAGTTTCTTTCTTTTATTGATTTGGTGCATAAACCACCCAAACCTCTGCTGCTCCACAGCTCCTAGTCTCTTGCCATTTAGAAAATACTCTGATTTATCTTTCTTAGGTCCAAAGTGGATGACCTCACACTTGCCCACATTGATTCCATCTGCCACAGTTTTGCCCACTCACATAATCTGTCTATGTCCCTTTGTAACTTCCTGCTCCCATCTACACAACTTACTGTATCTCCTGGCTTAGTGTCATCTGCAAACTTAGATATACAACTCCATTCATCCAAATTATTGATATATATGGTGAAAAGCTGAGGCCCCAATACAGATCCCTGAGGAATACCACTTGTAACACTCTGCCAATCATAGTGCATTCCCTTTATCTCTACTCTCGGTCTCCTACCTCTCAACCAATTATCAACCCATGTTCCAAGGTTACCTTCGGTTCCATGCACTCTCATTTTTGCTAATAATTTCTTGTGTGGAACCTCGTCAAATGCCTTTTGGAAGTCCATATAGATAAAATCCATAGACACTCCCTTATCCACCATGTTAATGACCTCCTCATAGAGTTATACAGCACGGATAGAGGCCCTTCGGCCCCTCTACACTGTCCCATCAAACACTCCCAGGGCAGGTACAGCATGGGTTAGATACATAGTAAAGCTCCCTCTACACTGTCCCATCAAACACTCCCAGGGCAGGTACAGCACGCGTTAGATACAGAGTAAAGTTCCATCCACACTAGTCATGTCTGACAAATCTAATCTGGATGATTTTTTTTGAGGGCAGTGTAGAGGGAGCTTTACTCTGTATCTAACCCGTGCTGTACCTGCCCTGGGAGTGTTTGATGGGACAGTGTAGAGGGAGCTTTACTCTGTATCTAACCCGTGCTGTACCTGCCCTGGGAGTGTTTGATGGGACAGTGTAGAGGGAGCTTTACTCTATATCTAACCTATGCTGTACCTGCCCTGGGAGTGTTTGATGGGACAGTGTAGAGGGAGCTTTACTCTGTATCTAACCTATGCTGTACCTGGCCTGGGAGTGTTTGATGGGACAGTGTAGAGGGAGCTTTACTCTGTATCTAACCCGTGCTATACCTGCCCCGGGAGTGTTTGATGGGACAGTGTAGAGGGAGCTTTACTCTGTATCTAACCTGTGCTATACCTGCCCCGGGAGTGTTAATGGAATATTGGCCTTTATCTTAAGGGGATTGGAATTCAGATGGGGAAGTTATGCTTCAGTTGCACAGAGTCTCGGTCAGACCGCATCTGGAGATACTGTGTTCAGTTCTGGGCACCGCACCTCAGGAAGGATATATTGGCCATGGAGGGAGTGCAACGCAGATTTACCAGAATGACACCTGGGTTTAAAGGGTTAAACTATGAGAACAGATTGCATAAACCTGGCTTGTATTCCCTTGGGCTTAGAAGTTTTGTGGTGGGGGGGGTGATCTAATTGAGGTGTTTAAAATTATAAAAGGATTTGATAGCGTAGATGCAGAGAAACTATTCCCTCTGGTAGGGAAATCCAGAACACGGGGGCACAATCTTAAAATTAGTCAGGCTGTTGCCAGTTAACTTCGCCGTGGGGCATGGGGAGAAGGGGTTGTTTCAAAAGCAAATCTGAATCCCGTCTTGTTGATTTTAAAGGATAAAATTTATAGTAATTGTAGAATCTATAAATCAGACTCAGGCAACAGCCCCGACCCTCCCCCTTTCTAAGTGAGGGAGGCAAAAATCGTCTGTGGTTCCTGCTCCCGATCGCCGTCCAGGAACTCCTGCTGGAAACTTCCTGAGTGTTGACGTCTGGTGAAAACCGAATCGAACTGGGCTGTGAGGCTCAACAACAACAACTTGCATTTATATAGCACCTTTAACGTAGTAAAATGTCCCAAGACGCTTCACAGGAGCGATAATCAGACAAAATTTGACACTGAGCCACATAAGGAGATATTAGGACAGGTGTCAGAAAGCTTGGCCGAAGAGGGAGGTTTTAAGGAGCGTCTTGAAGGAGGAGAGAGAGGCGGAGAGATTTATGGAGGAAATTCCAGACGGCTGAGAGCACGGCCACCAATGGTGGAGCGATTAAAATCGGGGATGCGCATCGAGGAGTGCAGAGATCTCGGAGGGTTGTAGGGCTGGAGGAGGTTACAGAGATAGGGAGGGGCGAGGCCATGGAGGGATTAGAACACGAGGATGGGAATTTTAAAATCGAGGCATTGCCGGACTCAGAGCCAATGTAGGTCAGAGAGCACAGGGGGTGATGGGTGAACGGAACGTGGTGCGAGTTAGGATACGGGGCAGCGGGAGAATATCCCACTGACACTTGCTGGGTTGGGTCACACGTGAAGAATGGCAACTGAGGCAGGAACTAGAGGGCAGGTGACACCCGGCGAAACCGTATCGAGACATCAGGAGAGGATGGGAAAAAAACTGTGGGCATTGCTGGTGAGGCAGGCGATAGAAGTGTTTCAGAGCTGAGGTGAGCAGGCGCTGTCTGGGTACTGGCGCTGCTATACTCAGGCAGTGAGTGTGGTATATTACTTGTACGGGGAACTGCACTGTAGTAACACTCCCTCTGGATAGGTTTAATCTCAGGCTGGGGAGAGAGAGACCGGGGAAAGGTGGGACACAGAGAGAAAGGGGAAGGGTAACGGAAAGAGAGGGAAAAGGTAAGTGGGAGCAAGAGAGAGAGGGAGAAAAACAGGGAAAGGGTAACAGTGGGACAGACAGAGAGAGAGAGAGAGAGAGAGAAACGGAATGGGAAATAGTGGGACAGAGAGAGAGAGAGAAACGGAATGGGAAATAGTGGGACAGAGAGAAAGGGAATTTAAGGTAGAGTGGAAAGGGTAACAGTGGGACAGACAGCGACAGAGAGAGAGAGAGAGAGAGAGAAACAGAATGGGAAATAGTGGGACAGAGAGAGAGAGAGAGAGAAACGGAATGGGAAATAGTGGGACAGAGAGAGAGAGAGAAACGGAATGGGAAATAGTGGGACAGAGAGAGAGAGAGAAACAGAATGGGAAATAGTGGGACAGAGAGAGAGAGAGAAACAGAATGGGAAATAGTGGGACAGAGAGAAAGGGAATTTAAGGTAGAGTGGAAAGGAAACAGGGAGACTGAAAAAGGGGTTGGGAGAGAGAGAGAGAGAGAGAGAGAAGAGAACGGGAGCCGAGAGTGGACAGAGAGAGTGAGAGAACGCAGTGCGTGTGCGTATCCAGGTAACCCAAGCTGAAAGGGCTGTCCCACCCCAGTGTGTCACAGTGTCCCAGGTGACTCACCGATGCCTGCACAGAAACTGCTGCAAGTCTGCCCTCGAAACTAGCAGGGATGTGACTGAGAGGAAGGGGGGTGTCTCGCTCGGGTCCGGAGAGCACTGTCTGACACACTGAAATAACACAAGTAAGAGAATTCCTTTGTCGGGAGTAACGGCCTCGAGTCCGGTGTCTGCCGTAGAGAGTGTGTGAGGGAGAGAGATAGAGAGAGCGCGAGAGAGAGAGGGAAACTTGTAGTACAGGTTTGTGAGTCAGTGTTGAGCTGCAGGAATTCATGATTCTGGGTGTGTTATGCGTTAGGCTCAGTGTTTTATAGATGTTTGCAGATAAAACCCTGGCCAATTTACTGTGTTCTTTCTCTGTCTTTACCCGCTTAAGAAAGGAGTGGATTAATTTAGCTCAGAGTGGGGAGGAAGCAGCTTTGAGGGTACTCGCTGTGTTCCTCAGTAGTTTCAGTGGTCACAGACGCTGTGTGTTGGGGACATTTCCTCTCTGGTTTTAAGCTAAATGTATATTTTAATGTATAGCTTTCAGGCTGCCGTGCCATCCTGCACTGAAGCTCGTTGCTATGCCAACACGCTGCCTCGTACAGTGGTCAGATATTTGGAGCTTTTGACCGTCAGGCCCCAAGTGGTGAGCTGGGGGGAGGGGCCGGGCCGAGCTGGGGGGGAGGGGCTGGGCCGAGCTGGGGGGTGGGGCCAGGCTGGGAGGGGAGGAGCCGGACTGTGGGAGGGGCCGGACTGTGGGAGGGGCCGGGAGGGGAGGGGCTGGACTGTGGGAGGGGAGGGGCTGAGCTGGGACCCAGACATTTCCCACAGGATTGGCAGATCGCTCCAGCCTGCTCTTGGGCACCTCCTGCTGGTGGGTTACTGAGCAACACCCGCAGAGCTGTGTAACATTTACTGTCGACTGGTGTGTGGCTTCAAGAGACTGGAGGCACTCAGCACCTTCACTACGATCTCCGTAATGTGCAATGCTGGCTGTGTGAAACTTTCAAACTGTGTCCAGTTTAACAATAATTTAAGTTTGTGTCGTACCAAACATAGCCTGTGTCTGCAGAGTATTTTGAGTACTGGGGGGTACAGGTCTGTCGGTGTATAACACTGGGGTACAGTACTGGTGGGTACAGGTCTGTCTGTGTATAACACTGGGGTATAGTACTGGTGGGTACAGGTCTGTCGGTGTATAACACTGGGGTACAGTACTGGTGGGTACAGGTCTGTCGGTGTATAACACTGGGGTACAGTACTGGTGGGTACAGGTCTGTCGGTGTATAACACTGGGGTACAGTACTGAGGGGTACAGGTCTGTCACTGTATAACATTGGGGTACAGTACTGAGGGGTACAGGTCTGTCACTGTATAACACGGGTACAGTACTGAGCGGTACAGGTCTGTCACTGTATAACATTGGGGTACAGTACTGAGGGGTACAGGTCTGTCACTATAACATTGGGGTACAGTACTGAGGGGTACAGGTCTCGGTGTATAACATTGGGGTACAGTACTGGGGGGTACAGGTCTGTCGGTGTATAACACTGGGGTACAGTACTGGTGGGTACAGGTCTGTCATTGTATAACACTGGGGTACAGTACTGAGGGGTACAGGTCTGTCGGTGTATAACATTGGGGTACAGTACTGGTGGGTACAGTACTGGGGGTACAGGTCTGTCACTGTATAACGGGTACAGTACTGTGGTGTACAGGTCTGTCACTGTATAACATTGGGGTACAGTACTGGTGGGTACAGGACTGTCGGTGTATAACACTGGGGTACAGTACTGGTGGGTACAGGTCTGTCGGTGTATAACACTGGGGTACAGTACTGGTGGGTACAGGTCTGTCACTGTATAACACGGGTACAGTACTGGTGGGTACAGGTCTGTCGGTGTATAACACTGGGGTACAGTACTGGTGGGTACAGGTCTGTCACTGTATAACACTGGGGTACAGTACTGGTGGGTACAGGTCTGTCGGTGTATAACACTGGGGTACAGTACTGGTGGGTACAGGTCTGTCGGTGTATAACACTGGGGTACAGTACTGGTGGGTACAGGTCTGTCGGTGTATAACACTGGGGTACAGTACTGGTGGGTACAGGTCTGTCGGTGTATAACACTGGGGTACAGTACTGAGGGGTACAGGTCTGTCGGTGTATAACACTGGGGTACAGTACTGAGGGGTACAGGTCTGTCGGTGTATAACACTGGGGTACAGTACTGGTGGGTACAGGTCTGTCGGTGTATAACTGTGCAATGTGCTACCACACGGAGCAGTTGAGGAGAATAGCAAAGATGCATTTTATAGAATCATAGAGTGGTTACAGCACAGAAGGAGGCCATTCAGCCCATCGAGCACATGCTGTCTCTTTGTGAGAGCAATCCAGTTAGTCCCATTTCCCCGTAACCCTGCAAATTTTTTCCCTTCAAATATTTATCCAGTTCCTTTTCGAAAGCCATGATTGAATCTGCTTCCACCGTCCATTAAGGCAGCGCATTCCAGATCATAACAACTTCTCCAAGAGGAAGTTAGATGAGGGAGAAAGGAATAGAAGGATATGCTGATAGGGTGAGATGAAGTAGGGAGGGAGGAGGCTCGTGTGGAGCATAAACTTGTTGGGCCGAATGGCCTGTTTCTGTGCTATAGAATTCTACGTAACATAAACGATGTCCCCCAGGTGCTTCGCAAACATAAACTGAAAGGAGCTCCAAAATGGACCAAACTTTGGGAATAGTCACCTACTGGGG
>NC_090357.1:1999863-2034863 GCF_035084215.1 Heptranchias perlo | reverse complement strand
GACAGTGCAGCGCTCCCTTAGTTCTGCCCCTCCGACAGTGCAGTGCTCCCTCAGTTCTGCCCCTCCGACAGTGCAGCGCTCCCTCAGTACTGACCCTCCGACAGTGCAGCACTCCCTCAGTACTGACCCTCCGACAGTGCAGTGCTCCCTTAGTTCTGCCCCTCCGACAGTGCAGCGCTCCCTCAGTACTGCCCCTCCGACAGTGCAGCGCTCCCTCAGTACTGCCCCTCCGACAGTGCAGCGCTCCCTCAGTACTGCCCCTCCGACAGTGCAGCGCTCCCTCAGTACTGACCCTCCGACAGTGCAGCACTCCCTCAGTACTGACCCTCCGACAGTGCAGCACTCCCTCAGTACTGACCCTCCGACAGTGCAGCGCTCCCTCAGTACTGACCCTCCGACAGTGCAGCGCTCCCTCAGTACTGACCCTCCGACAGTGCAGCGCTCCCTCAGTACTGCCCCTCCGACAGTGCGGCGCTCCCTCAGTACTGACCCTCTGACAGTGCGGCGCTCTCTCAGTACTGGCCCTCCGACAGTGCAGCACTCCCTCAGTACTGGCCCTCCGACAGTGCAGCACTCCCTCACTACTGGCCCTCCGACAGTGCAGCGCTCCCTCACTACTGGCCCTCCGACAGTGCAGCGCTCCCTCACTACTGGCCCTCCGACAGTGCAGCGCTCCCTCAGTACTGGCCCTCCGACAGTGCAGCACTCCCTCACTACTGACCCTCCGACAGTGCAGCGCTCCCTCAGTACTGGCCCTCCGACAGTGCAGCGCTCCCTCAGTACTGCACCGGAGTGCTCAAGTGTCTGGAGTGGGACTTGAACCCACGACCTCCTGACCCAGAGGAGTGAGCTGAGCTTTGTGACGTTTACACGGCCCTGACTGCTAATAGTGTGAAGCCGTCACCTCACGGGAACATTCGGGGAATCTTGCAGTGCAGCTGTCCGTGTGTCCCTTATATTGAGAGCGGGGTCTTCTGGCTGCCGATATTGTTAGATCTGAAGCTTTCCTCCCAGGCCACTTGTCCCAAGTTGTTCTGCTGCTTCGTTATTCATCATCAGGTTTAAAAAAAGTTTCCAAGTCAGACCTGGGGTTCTGATCTGGTGATCGGGGCTGGGGGGCGGGCCTGGTTTTATATTTCCTCTTTGCCTCTCTCTCTCTCTCTCTCTCTCTCTCTCTCTCTCTCTCAGCTTGATTCAAAAATACTTTCTATCCCAAGATCAGCCACACACAGTCTCGAAAAGATATTTACTTCTATTTGTAATGTTGTAAGTTTAACTCCAATCCTGACTTTGTCTGTGTGTGTGTGTGTCTCCCTCTTTTTTTCTTTATCCCCCTCTGTCTTTGACTCTCTCTGCCTGACTACCCCTCTCCTGCTCTCTTTCCACCCTCTCGCTCCTGGGCTGCCCCATCTGGCGGGTGAACTGAGGTTCCTGTGGGTTGGGGTTCGTGCACTGAGATGTGTCGGCTCGGTCTGCCTGCTGTGAGTGGGAGTTCCAGTCACAGTGCCCGGTTCTGTGGGCAGCAATTGATTTACTGCACGTCATTTCTTACTCATGTCTCCGTCTGAGTCAGTGGGAGTGTGAAAGCTGCTCGTACCAGGAACTTCACAAATAGAAGTAATGTTGTGAGCAGTGGGCGTGTAATGCACAGTGACAGTGAGACCAAGCCTCCCGGCTGGGACCAGGCAGCTCCTTATTGCAGTGTGATGGGCCTTGTGCATCCCCGATTTTAATCGCTCCACCATTGGCGGCCGTGCCTTCGGCTGTCTGGGCCCTAAGCTCTGGAATTCCCTCCCTAAACCTCTCCGCGCCTCTCTCCTCTTTTAAGACGCTCCTTATAAACCCACCTCTTTGACCAAGCTTTTGGTCACCTGGTGTCAAATTTTGTCTTTTTTACAATCCTGTGAAGCACCTTGGAAAGTTTTTCTACGTTAAAGGCACTAAATAAATGCAAATTATTGTGTGTACTGGGTGTCAGATTTTCTTCTCCGTTTCAAGTGAGTGAGAATCAGCTCCCAGCCCAGATCACCAGCACCCCGGGCAGGCGAGGGTTAATAGGTATTCGCCAGTCAGAAAGGGACATCTCCTGCCCTTCCCATCACCACTCGTTTGAAGGTACCGCCAGTGCGGCGCTCCCTCGGTGCCGCCCCTCCGCCAGTGCGGCGCTCCCTCGGTACCGGCGCTCCCTCGGTGCCGCCCCTCCGCCAGTGCGGCGCTCCCTTGGTTCCGCCAGTGCGGCGCTCCCTCGGTGCCGCCCGTGCGGCGCTCCCTCGGTGCCGCCCGTGCGGCGCTCCCTCGGTGCCGCCCGTGCGGCGCTCCCTCGGTGCCGCCCCTCCGGCGCTCCCTCGGTACCGCCCCTCCGGCGCTCCCTCGGTACCGCCCCTCCGCCAGTGCGGCGCTCCCTCGGTACCGCCCCTCCGCCAGTGCGGCGCTCCCTCGGTACCGCCCCTCCGCCAGTGCGGCGCTCCCTCGGTACCGCCCCTCCGCCAGTGCGGCGCTCCCTCGGTACCGCCCCTCCGCCAGTGCGGCGCTCCCTCGTTCCTACACTGGGAGTGTCGGCCTAGATTTCATGCTCAAGTCTCTGGAGTGGGACTTGAACCCACGACCTTCTGACTCAGAGGCGAGAGTGCTGCCCACTGAGCCACAGGCGAACACTGTGGAATGAATTCTCCAGATGGCCGAGAACCACAATTGCTGGATTTACTTGGAGTGGATCTGTTGTTGTGCACTTTCCAGCAGGAGTGACTGTTCTTTCTGAATATATTTAAGAAGGAGATGGATAGATTTCTAGACACAGAAGGCATCAAGGGGCATGGGGAGAGAGCGGGAATATGGTATTGAGATAGAGGATCAGCCATGATCATATTGAATGGCGGAGCAGGCTCGAAGGGCCGAATGGCCTACTCCTGCTCCTATTTTCTATGTTTCCCCCGGGAGGGACGAGGCTGAGGTTAATTCTAATGCCCCATCAGCTAACCCAGCACAGAGCAAGGATTGAACCTGGGGCCTGAATGTATTCAGGAGTTGAGCAATATTCTTTTTTTCTCTAACTTTAACTCTGCATTAATTCAGAGAAGTGCAGGAATTATGTGAAAGCAGCAAACTCCATTCAGCAGTGAAGGGGTTAATCTCCGTTCCCAAGCCATCAGCTATGATTTGTCCAACGAGAAATAGAAAATCATCCAATCAGATCCACGTAAATCTGAACAACCCAATCAGATTCCTCTTCTCACGCGTGTAGGTTTCGAGGTACAAAAAACAAAGCAGGAAATTGGTCGGAACTTTAAATGGATTTATTTTCATTTGACCGTTTGCTTTTCAGTTTATCCGAGTGTCAGCTTGGCTCAGTCAGTATCACTCTCGCCTGAGTCAGAAGGTCGCGGGTTAAAACCCTACACCAGAGACTTGAGCACAATATCCAGGCTGACACTCTAGTGCAGTACCGAGGGAGTGCTGCACTGTCGGAGGTCCCGTCTTTCAGATGAGACGTTAAACCGAGGCCCTGTCTGCCCTCTCAGGTGGATGTAAAAGATCCCACGGCCACTATTTCGAAGAAGAGTGGGGGAGTTCACCCTGGTGTCCTGGGCAAGATTTAACTTTCAAACAACACCAATAAAAACCACAACTTTTTATGCGATGCTTGTCTGCATACCCACAGTTCCTGTACTTGAAAGTATCGCTGTGTATGAATGTAGGTGAGATTGAAATGGCAGGTTAGTGTTTTGGATAGACCTGCCGCTGATCCAAAACTCTTCCAGTCTTTTCTCCTTCAGATAGAATTACACAGAATTCACAGCACAGGAACAGGCCATTCGGCCCAACGGGTCTGTGCCGGTGTTAATGCTCCACACGAGCCTCCTCTCACCTTACATCATCTCACCCTATCACCATATCCTTCTATTCCTTTCTCCCTCATGTGTTTATCGAGCTTCCCCTTAAATCTATCTACACTATTCACCTCAATCACTCCTTGTGGGAGCGAGTTCCACATTCTCACCACTCTCTGGGTAAAGAAGTTTCTCCTGAATTCCCAACTGGATTGATTAGTGATTATCTTATATTTTTGACCCCTAGTTCTGGCCTCCCCCACAAGTGGAAACATTTTCTCTCCGTCTACCCTAACGAACCCTTTCATAATTTTAATGACCTCTATCAGGTCACCCCTCAGCCTTCTCTTTTCTAGAGGAAAGAGCCCCAGCCTGTTCAGTCTTTCAGACCTGTTGTGTATTTAGTGTCGGTACCTCCTTACACCAGGAGTGCTCCGGTTCTCTGCTTTCCTGGCCACGGCTGGGGGGCTCGTTCGCGCTCTCAGTTTCACCAGCAGCAATGAGTTCCAGCCCGAGGTACTTGGCTGGCTGAGTGTCGCAATAAGGTACAGTGCTCGACACGGGCAGGCTGTTGAGCAATTGTGAGCGTAAGGGTGTGAATTAAGTACTCTGTCTGTTCGCTCAGTAACTCCCCCACCCTCTGGAACTTCTCCTAGGATCTCACTCCCTCCTCACTTCCCTCCCTGTGTTTTAAAACTCTCCTCACTTCCCAACCTCAGCCTGCGTTTCCATCTCCAGCTGCACTGAGCTCTGGTCAGACCCCATCTGGAGACTGTGTTCAGTTCTGGGCACCGCACCTCAGGAAGGATAGATTGGCCTTGGAGGGGGTGCAGAGCAGATTCACCAGAATAATACCGGGGCTAAAAGGGTTAAATTATGAGGACAGGTTGCAGAGACTGGGCTTGTATTCCCTTAAGTTTAGAAGATTAAGGGGTGACCTAATTGAGGTGTTTAAGATGATTAAAGTATTTGATAGGGTAGAGAGAGAAACTATTTCCTCTGGTGGGGGAGTCCAGAACAAGGGGGCATAACCTTAAAATTAGAGCCAGGCCATTCAGGGGTGATGACTTCTTCACACAAAGGGTAGTGCTGACCGGCGGCGGGGTTGGCGCTGACCGGCGGCGGGGTTGGCGCTGACCGGCGGCGGGGTTGGCGCTGACCGGCGGCGGGGTTGGCGCTGACCGGCGGCGGGGTTGGCGCTGACCGGCGGCGGGGTTGGCGCTGACCGGCGGCGGGGTTGGCGCTGACCGGCGGCGGGGTTGGCGCTGACCGGCGGCGGGGTTGGCGCTGACCGACGGCGGGGTTGGCGCTGACCGGCGGCGGGGTTAATGCTGACCGGCGGCGGGGTTAATGCTGACCGGGGCCAATAATGGAAACACCTTCTGACGATGACTGCCTGTTGGTGGGAGGACGGACTCTGAGCTCCCCCTAGCTGACTGACGATCCCATGGCCTGTGTCTCGGTTACTCTGTAAACAGCGAAGCTCATTCATGTTTTTCTGTTTTGTTTCGCAGACCAGTGAAACGCACTGAACCAACAGACTACGGGAAGGAACAGGAATGTTTTACTATCAGCCCATCCCATTGGCTGCTGCTTGCTCTTCAACTGTATAAGAAGCCGCCTGATTGGAGAATCTTCAGTAAGGACCTTAAATAGATTAAAGTTAAACTAATTAAGGAGACGGGGAAACGAGGTTAGCCCGGATAGGACAGCTTGCACGGTACAGCACGGCACGGAACGGAAAGACACTGTGGGCCAAATATCCGTCTCCTGGCCCAGATTTGTATGATTTCTATAACCAGCTTTTACTTTCAGGAACAGAGTTATTTTGAATCTTTGGGGTTTTGAGATAAGAGACAAAAGAGACTGAAAGGAAAAGTAAGAAAAAAATATAACATTTTAAAACCTCTGACAGCAATTTACTAGGAATGAGACTCCACAGTTTCAATTATTCCCTCTCTGGGCCCGATTGCAGGAACATAAAGCTCATTGAAAGGGTCCTTACGCTGTTAAGTTCCAGCCCTAACTTCCTGCGGCGAGTTTAATGGGCAAATGCAGCAATTTCCTGAGACTCACGGGGAGGTTGAGGGCGAGAGGCCGTTTTCACGAGGCTGACGGCCGAGCGGGGAGCAAATCGTCCAGCAACGTGTGACGATTCACAACTCACGGTGTGTCTCTTCCTCGCTGCAAGTTGTTGGACGATTTACACATTAATAACGCCGAGTGTCATTAAACTCACACTTATTTTCCCAGCAAATTCTGGGCCCAGTATAAACGCTAGAAACCTGGTATCAAAACATATCAAGAAAATAGCAGCGAATCAGTCAGCATCTGAGAGAGAATGGCGGGCCCCTGTTGGGGTGAACCAGGGCTGAAAAAGACCCAAAATATTAACCGGGCTTTTTTCTTTCAGACGCTGACTGACTTGCTGTGCATTTCCAGCATTTATTTGCGGTTCCAGGTTGTATTGGTGGTTGAGAAGTGCCCTGTATATTATTTAATTTTATTTCCCTCTCCCTCTCTCCCCCCTCAGTGAGCTCAGGAGATGAGAGAGTACCGGCAGCAAGAGCAGGCAGACCCTCAGCGGATACTCCCTGTCCCACAGGAGCACCCCATCCTGGAGCAGTTCGTTTGTCAGAAGAAAAACAAGAAGGAGAAGAGTCGGCTGACGGACAGTAAGATGTTGGCCGGCTCGCAGAAACCAGCCCGAGCCCAGAAAAACTCCAGCCCCAACAAGCACTTAAAGAGCCCGGGCTCCCCTGGGGTGGTGTCCCACAGTCCCAGCGCACTTCACTCGGGCTGTTCCAAGCCCCGGGGTTTAAAGAGCCCCCCACCCACAGATACGCAAAGGTATTTAATCCGTTCTTTTTTAATTTCTTCTGCCTCGCACAGACGGGGTGTTTTCTGGGGGTTTGGACGATGTGCTGAGCGTTTAGAGCAAACTCTTTGTTTATTTGCGCGTCCTGCAGTGTCGAGAAGTCTTGTTTACGTCGCGGGTAACTTGGACGTGACGCCGTTTAAATTTTACCACCTGAATTGCGAGCTTTGAGAGAAGGTTTGGCACGCCATGGGACATGGGAAGGGAGTGCTGCAACTGTCGGAGGTGCCAACTTTAAACCGTGGCCCCGTCTGCCTGTTTAGGAGGATGTAAATGTTTTGGGACTCTGCTGCCCCGTATCCTAACTCGCACCAAGTCCCCTTCACCCATCACCCCTGTGCTCGCTGACCTACATTGGCTCCCGGTCTGGCAACGCCTTGATTTTAAAATCCTTGTTTTCAAATCCCTCCATGGCCTCGCCCCTCCCTATCTCTGTAACCTCCTCCAGCCCTACGACCCTCTGAGATCTCTGCCCTCCTCCAATTCTGGCCTCTTGCACGTTCCCGATGTCTATCGCTCCAGCATTGGCGGCCGTGCCTTCAGCTGCCTAGGCCCTAAGCTCTGGAATTCCCACCCTAAACCCCTCCGCCTCTCTCTCCTCCTTTGTCGCTCCTTAACACCTCCGAAGTGCAGATTTCTGTAACATGGGTGCTTTCTGCTGCAGGTACAGGGGGTTTTGTAAAATCCAGTGAATGAGTCACACTGTAGAACATTGGCCTGGTACACTGGGGGAATCAATAACCTTGCATTAAACTGTGCCTCACTTACCAGATTTGACAATAAGTTGTACAGTTGGAGCAATGGAGAGGAATTGACCCATTAATACAGATGTTCAGTGTTATCGATGCACATCCTTCAACAGCTGGACCGTGTGGCAATATCCAGTCACCGCCACAGGAGGGCACTAGAGTATTTCCATAGCTGACCCAAAGTCTCTAGTGTCAGTAGATCCGGATTATAGTGAACAGACTAGTGTCAGTAGATCCGGATTATAGTGAACAGACTAGTGTCAGTAGATCCGGATTATAGTGAACAGACTAGTGTCAGTAGATCCGGATTATAGTGAACAGACTAGTGTCAGTAGATCCGGATTATAGTGAACAGACTAGTGTCAGTAGATCCGGATTATAGTGAACAGACTAGTGTCAGTAGATCCGGATTATAGTGAACAGACTAGTGTCAGTAGATCCGGATTATAGTGAACAGACTAGTGTCAGGAGATCCGGATTATAGTGAACAGACTAGTGTCAGTAGATCCGGATTATAGTGAACAGACTAGTGTCAGGAGATCCGGATTATAGTGAACAGACTAGTGTCAGTAGATCCGGATTATAGTGAACAGACTAGTGTCAGTAGATCCGGATTATAGTGAACAGACTAGTGTCAGTAGATCCGGATTATAGTGAACAGACTAGTGTCAGTAGATCCGGATTATAGTGAACAGACTAGTGTCAGTAGATCCGGATTATAGTGAACAGACTAGTGTCAGTAGATCCGGATTATAGTGAACAGACTAGTGTCAGTAGATCCGGATTATAGTGAACAGACTAGTGTCAGTAGATCCGGATTATAGTGAACAGACTAGTGTCAGTAGATCCGGATTATAGTGAACAGACTAGTGTCAGTAGATCCGGATTATAGTGAACAGACTAGTGTCAGTAGATCCGGATTATAGTGAACAGACTAGTGTCAGTAGATCCGGATTATAGTGAACAGACTAGTGTCAGTAGATCCGGATTATAGTGAACAGACTAGTGTCAGTAGATCCGGATTATAGTGAACAGACTAGTGTCAGTAGATCCGGATTATAGTGAACAGACTAGTGTCAGTAGATCCGGATTATAGTGAACAGACTAGTGTCAGGAGATCCGGATTATAGTGAACAGACTAGTGTCAGGAGATCCGGATTATAGTGAACAGACTAGTGTCAGGAGATCCGGATTATAGTGAACAGACTAGTGTCAGTAGATCCGGATTATAGTGGACAGACTAGTGTCAGTAGATCCGGATTATAGTGGACAGACTAGTGTCAGTAGATCCGGATTATAGTGAACAGACTAGTGTCAGTAGATCCGGATTATAGTGAACAGACTAGCGTCAGTAGATCCGGATTATAGTGAACAGACTAGCGTCAGTAGATCCGGATTATAGTGAACAGACTAGCGTCAGTAGATCCGGATTATAGTGAACAGACTAGTGTCAGTAGATCCGGATTATAGTGAACAGACTAGTGTCAGTATATCCGGATTATAGTGAACAGACTAGTGTCAGTAGATCCGGATTGTAGTGAACAGACTAGCGTCAGTAGATCCGGATTGTAGTGAACAGACCAGCGTCAGTAGATCCGGATTGTAGTGAACAGACTAGTGTCAGTAGATCCGTATTATCGTGATCAGACTTGTTTCAGTCGAGCCGTATTATAGTGAACAGACTAGTGTCAGTAAAGTCATAATGAACAGACTAGTGTCAGTAGAGCTGTATTATAGTGAACAGACTAGTGTCAGTTGAGCCGTATTATCGTAAACAAACTAGTTTCAGTAGAGCCGTATTATAGTGAACAGACTAATGTCAGTAGAGTCATAGTGAACGGACTAGTGTCAGTAGAACCATATTATAGTGAACAGACTAATGTCAGTAGAGTCATAGTGAACGGACTAGTGTCAGTAGAACCATATTATAGTGAACAGACTAGTTTCAGTAGAGCCGTATTATAGTGAACAGACTAGTGTCAGTCGGGCTGTATTATAATGAACAGATTAGTGTCAGTAGAGTCATAGTGAACAGACTAGTGTCAGTAGATCCGGATTATAGTGAACAGACTAGTGTCAGGAGATCCGGATTATAGTGAACAGACTAGTGTCAGTAGATCCGGATTATAGTGAACAGACTAGTGTCAGTAGATCCGGATTATAGTGAACAGACTAGTGTCAGTAGATCCAGATTATAGTGAACAGACTAGTGTCAGTAGATCCGGATTATAGTGAACAGACTAGTGTCAGTAGATCCGGATTATAGTGAACAGACTAGTGTCAGTAGATCCGGATTATAGTGAACAGACTAGTGTCAGTAGATCCGGATTATAGTGAACAGACTAGTGTCAGTAGATCCGGATTATAGTGAACAGACTAGTGTCAGTAGATCCGGATTATAGTGAACAGACTAGTGTCAGGAGATCCGGATTATAGTGAACAGACTAGTGTCAGTAGATCCGGATTATAGTGAACAGACTAGTGTCAGGAGATCCGGATTATAGTGAACAGACTAGTGTCAGTAGATCCGGATTATAGTGAACAGACTAGTGTCAGTAGATCCGGATTATAGTGAACAGACTAGTGTCAGTAGATCCGGATTATAGTGAACAGACTAGTGTCAGTAGATCCGGATTATAGTGAACAGACTAGTGTCAGTAGATCCGGATTATAGTGAACAGACTAGTGTCAGTAGATCCGGATTATAGTGAACAGACTAGTGTCAGTAGATCCGGATTATAGTGAACAGACTAGTGTCAGTAGATCCGGATTATAGTGAACAGACTAGTGTCAGTAGATCCGGATTATAGTGAACAGACTAGTGTCAGTAGATCCGGATTATAGTGAACAGACTAGTGTCAGTAGATCCGGATTATAGTGAACAGACTAGTGTCAGTAGATCCGGATTATAGTGAACAGACTAGTGTCAGTAGATCCGGATTATAGTGAACAGACTAGTGTCAGTAGATCCGGATTATAGTGAACAGACTAGTGTCAGTAGATCCGGATTATAGTGAACAGACTAGTGTCAGGAGATCCGGATTATAGTGAACAGACTAGTGTCAGGAGATCCGGATTATAGTGAACAGACTAGTGTCAGTAGATCCGGATTATAGTGGACAGACTAGTGTCAGTAGATCCGGATTATAGTGGACAGACTAGTGTCAGTAGATCCGGATTATAGTGAACAGACTAGTGTCAGTAGATCCGGATTATAGTGAACAGACTAGCGTCAGTAGATCCGGATTATAGTGAACAGACTAGCGTCAGTAGATCCGGATTATAGTGAACAGACTAGCGTCAGTAGATCCGGATTATAGTGAACAGACTAGTGTCAGTAGATCTGGATTATAGTGAACAGACTAGTGTCAGTAGATCCGGATTATAGTGAACAGACTAGTGTCAGTAGATCCGGATTGTAGTGAACAGACTAGCGTCAGTAGATCCGGATTGTAGTGAACAGACCAGCGTCAGTAGATCCGGATTGTAGTGAACAGACTAGTGTCAGTAGATCCGGATTGTAGTGAACAGACTAGTGTCAGTAGATCCGTATTATCGTGATCAGACTTGTTTCAGTCGAGCCGTATTATAGTGAACAGACTAGTGTCAGTAAAGTCATAATGAACAGACTAGTGTCAGTAGAGCTGTATTATAGTGAACAGACTAGTGTCAGTTGAGCCGTATTATCGTAAACAAACTAGTTTCAGTAGAGCCGTATTATAGTGAACAGACTAATGTCAGTAGAGTCATAGTGAACGGACTAGTGTCAGTAGAACCATATTATAGTGAACAGACTAATGTCAGTAGAGTCATAGTGAACGGACTAGTGTCAGTAGAACCATATTATAGTGAACAGACTAGTTTCAGTAGAGCCGTATTATAGTGAACAGACTAGTGTCAGTCGGGCTGTATTATAATGAACAGATTAGTGTCAGTAGAGTCATAGTGAACAGACTAGTGTCAGTAGAGCCACATTATAGTGAACAGACCAGTGTTTGTAGGACCGGATTATAGTGAACAGACTAGTGTCAGATCCGTATTATAGTGAACAGATTGGTATCAGCAGAGCCGTATCATAATAAACAGACTAGTGTCAGCAGAACCAGACGCAATGCAGGGACTAGTGTCAGTAGAGCAGCACAGTAGTGAACAGATAGATGTTACAGGAATGGGAATTGTATATGTAGCACACTCTCTATTATCTGATTTATTGATTTCTGCTGTTAGTTACGTACTTATATCATATAATTGATGGCTGAACTCATTAAAGCTGTTGTTCACCTGTACACCACTATCCATTCAGCAGGATAAGGGTCACTCACTGTGTAACTGTACAGAGTCATGGTTTATTCAGCAGGGCGAGGGTCACTCTCTGTCACTGTACTGAGCATCACTGGATAATAAAAAATATATCGTTAGTGTTGCCATTTGCTCTGGCCGGCAAACACCATTTAATTGTTAATAAACCGCGATCTTCGACATGTCCCCCTATTTCAAGCACCTGATCCCACGATTAGATTCCAGCCTGTAATTCATTCCTGGGATTATGTGTTATGACATTGAGACAGAAACCCTGCTACAGTTAGAAATGAGCTGGTGAAGAGGGCAATGCTTTGCCTCATTGCCCTCAACCCCCAAAGCTCACTTCACCCCAGCATCCAGTGGACTCCCAGCCGAGACCAGGGACGCCAGTGCAGGGGCTGAGCTCTGCTCTCTGATGAAGCTGGTTCTGAAACCGAAGCATTAATTTTCTGTGAGCGAGACACCCAAGGCGGCCGGGTGGTGTCGGGCAGAGGGGGATCTGGGAACCCATTACCCAGGTCACAGGACTTGCGATTATTGAGGGAACCTCGTTGCCATTACAAGATTCTGACTGCGAATGTTGCTGGGTTATTTCGCATGGGTGACGTGTTTTACTTGTCACTGCTAGGGAATTTCCCGATGGTTAACACAGGAAAATCTGTTTGGTGAGGCGAAGTGTTAACTTCCTGTTCGGACAGACAGCTGTCTCTGGGGTCACCGAGCCCTGTCTAAAACACCACTTTTAAATTAGCTGTTGCCGCTTAACCCTTTCAGGGCTCCATGTTACAGAGTAGTTGCACTCTCCCTCCCCCAAAAGACGATTAAACAACGAGCAAAGGATCCAGAGAGGAAATGAGGAGCGATATTATTTTACGCAGCGAGTTGTTCTGATCTGGAATGTGCTGCCTGAAAGGGCGGTGGAAGCAGATTCAATAATAACTTTCAAGAGAGAATTAGATAAATACTTGAAAAGGAAAAACATTTGCAGGGCTATGGGGGAAAGAGCAGGGGAGTGGGACTAATTGGATAGCTCTTTCAAAGAGCTGGCACAAGCACGATGGGCCAAATGGCCTCATTCTGTGCTGCATCATTCTAAGAGTCTATGGAATATCATTCCAGAGCTCGGTGTGAAGCAGCAACAAGAACAGAGATGGTCTGCGGCTGGTCTGTGGGTCGTGGGGGCGTCAGAGGCCGAACTCGGCTCTGTTCTGGGAAGCAGTGGGTGGGCGTCTGTTGCAGCTGCTGCCTGTTTCCCTTTCGCCCTGGGGATTTCCCCCATGGTCTGTATTGAATATAAAAATACTTGGTAACATAAAAAGGCCATTATTACCTCCAGCTTGTCTCAATCTTTTCATAGATGGACCCTCTCACCATCTCCCTCAACCCCATCTACCCACTTCCCCATATCCCTCAATCTCACCTTATAACCAAAGCCCTCAACCCCATCTACCTACTCTCCATACCCTAATACCCCACCTACCCACCCTCTCACCGCACCACTCCAGGAATGTGTGCAGTTGCCTTGACCCCCTGTATTCTGATGCTTCAATATTTGCCCCTGGTAACATTCCCTATCTGTTACCCGTTGAATTAACGTCTTCTGCCTGACTTGATTTCTTGCTCCTAATTTCTTCATTTCAACTAACTTGAGATGTAAGCTCAAAGTTTGAAAAAAGATTCTCACTTACCGAGAGAGACCCCATGATCCTCGTGTGGTCCCAGTCTCTCAGATATCCCGAATCCCTCCAACAGGTTTGTAAAAAAACAGAATGTACAGGACCAAAGTGACTCCCCGCACCCCCCCCCCCTCAGATCCCGTTCCCTGCCCCCCCAGATCCCCCCCCTCCTCAGCGAGCGAGACGGATCCACGGTTTTTATCGTGCCGCCGCGCTGTACCGTGGCAATGAGGCGCTGGCCGGACAACGGAGCAGGAGCGCACATCACCCTAAACAACCACTGTCGTACAACAAAGGGGTCAGTTACCGAGCAAGGTTGGAGGGAGATCTCCTCTCCATCGGGGCAGGCACCAGGTGTGCCGGGGTGGAGAGTCGGGGGGGTGGGGAGGGGTGCGGGCGAGTGTGATATAAAGCTTGAAACTCTCTGCTCTCGCACACCCTCGATTTTAATCGCTCCACCATTGGCGGCCGTGCCTTCAGCTGCCTCGGCCCTGAGCTCTGGAATTCCCTCCCTAAACCTCTCCGCCTCTCTCTCCTCCTTTTAAGATGCTCCTTAAAACCTACCTCTTTGACCAAGCTTTTGGTCACCTGTCCTAATATCTCCTTACGTGGCTCGGTGTCAAATTTTGTTTGATAATCGCTCCCGTGAAGCGCCTTGGGACGTTTTACTACGTTAAAGGCACTGTATAAATTCAAGTTGTTGTATCAAAGACATTCCAAAAGTTGACAGACGGTTTGCTCCTGTATTGAGTTTGTTAGTGGCTTCCCTGTCATTTTAATCTTCAGGCTTGGTTGCGATGCCGCCATAGTCAAATAGCCCAGTGACGTTCACTGTCTACGATCACGCGTTGAATGACGGGCCGTTTCAGTGAGGTACCAGCGAGGCAACCAGTGCCCGTAGTGCAGTGCTGCTAAAAACTGCGGGCTCTCCCGTCGCCCGTGTTTTCTGCCTAAATCTGGATTCTCCTGGGCCGAGTGCAGTTTTCCTTTCATCAGGGTAATGGAGCTGTTAAACTTGAATCACTAAAGCTCCCTGGGCAGCACATTAAAAAGAATTAGCAGACAATAAAGTGTCTCACAGACACTCCCCTCGTTTGCCTGCACTCCCGGGCAAATATTAAGGAATCCAAAGGGTTTTTTTTTTCACTTAGAAAAGACGTTGAGTCTTGCAGCGTTTGAAGGGACTTGCCTTCAGGGGACCCTTTTAACTTTGTGTATTATCTTTCTCCTGCTTCTCCCGCCTCTCACTCCGGTTTGTAACTTGAGTTCTGCGGAGCGGCAGAGACGAGCAGGGGAAGGGGGTTTACGGACCTTACCTGCGGGTTGCAAGCTTTGTTTTTTTTTTGCCTACGACATATATAGATATATTTTTTTAACGTTTCCCCCCGAGAGGCGTTGGGATCAGTCTGGTGTGACCGGGCTGGTTGTCCCGGCAGCGCACTGGAGTAATTCTAACAGCCCCTTTAATCTTGCGACAAGTTCAGAAATTCTAAGGGAGTGTGATGGGAACTGTTCAGTCGAGCTCACTGGCGTCGAGCCGAGGCCTGTTTAACCCTCTCAGTGCTGGTTTGCAATCCGGAGAACGGGTCACAGGTACAGTAAATGCGGAATAAATCAAAAAGGTAACTGAAGGTTAATTGCACGGCGTGTGTCACTCCCAGGATCAAAGCGATTTCTTTTTTAAAACTTTTGCACTGTTAGCAGTATAACTACTTGTAATTGAAAAGTGATTAACGGTATTTGTCCGACTGACTCAGTTTGGCCAGCCTTTTGGCTGCTGTAAATTCTGAGTGATTCTCAGCCCGTGGTGACCCACTCTGATTCCCTGCCTCCAGCAGCGTTCCCTGTTCCTAACCACCCTTTTCCATATCCCGCCTTGCCCAAGTTTTTCCAGGTTTTCGAACCTTCCAGTTGACGATGCTCCCTTCTCGATTGGTCGCGATATTCCAAGCCTTTGAAAGACCGAGTTGGAGTCTGGAGTTTGCTTTTAGTCTCTTGGTTCAGTTGCGAGTTTGAGTCTGAAACCTGAGCTTAAATCTCACCACCTGGGGCCGTGTGAATGGGTCGCTCGTACCCAGGCTTCTGATTGTCAGCAACTCGCGAGTATTTGCCTTTAAACATTGGGAGGGGTGTCCCCACAAACTCCCGGCATTGTCCGATACGCTGGTCATTACAGCTTGGATTGAGACCAGCTCTCACTCCTGTCTTGTGTTGCAGCCCCACTTACAACAACAACTTGCATTTATATAGCGCCTTTAACGTAGTGAAACGTCCCAAGGCGCTTCACGGGAGCGATCATCAAACAAAATTTGACCCCGAGCCACTTAAGGCGATATTAGGACAGGCGACCAAAAGCTTGGCCAAAGAGGTTGGTTTTAAAGAACGACTTAAAGGACGAGAGAGAGGCGGGGAGGTTTAGGGAGGGAATTCCAGAGCTTAGGGTCTAGACAGCTGAAGGCACGGCCGTCGATGGTGAGGTGATAAAAATCAGGGATGTGCAAGAGGCCGGAATTGGAGCAGCGCGGAGATCTCGGAGGGGGGTAGGGCTGTCTACAGCGGAGTTTCTTTTAAATGAGGTGGGAAATGGCAGCAAATGTATGACGACTGTTTTAATTACTCTTCGTCTTGTGAGGAGCGGGTTTCTCGGACGTGGGTTGCAGCAGCTGAGGCTCCGGATTTCTGCCGCAGACCTTGGTTACTTCCTGTGGGAATAGGCAGAATATCAGGCAGTGTGGCATCAATCACCTGAAGCTGCTTTTATTATTTTGAAAACATGTCTCTGAATTTTAATATTTATGAATGGAAGAGCAGACTGGGGGTGGGGGGAGGGGGCTGCGGTCTCTGAAACAGATTATCTGGTCATTTATTTCATTGCTGTTTGTGGGATCTTGCTGTGCGCAAATTGGCTGCTGCGTTTCCTACATTACAACAGTGACCGCACTTCAAAAGTCATTCATTGGCTGTAAAGCGCTTTGGGACGTCCTGAGGTCGTGAAAGGCGCGATAGAAATGGGAGTTGTCAAGTCTTCCTTTTCCTCCCTCCCTCTCTCCTTTTCCTCCCTCCCTCCCTCCCTCTATCCTTTCTCCTTTCTCTCCTTTCCTTCCCTCTCTCTCTCCTTTCCCTCCCTCCCTCCCTCTCTCCTTTCCCTCCCTCCCTCTCTCCTTTCCCTCCCTCCCTCCCTCTCTCCTTTCCCTCCCTCCCTCTCTCCTTTCCCTCCCTCCCTCTCTCCTTTCCCTCCCTCCCTCTCTCCTTTCCCTCCCTCCCTCTCTCCTTTCCCTCCCTCCCTCTCTCCTTTCCCTCCCTCCCTCTCTCCTTTCCCTCCCTCCCTCTCTCCTTTCCCTCCCTCCCTCTCTCCTTTCCCTCCCTCCTTTCCCTCCCTCCCTCCCTCTCTCCTTTCCCTCCCTCCCTCCCTCCCTCTCTCCTTTCCCTCCCTCCCTCTCTCCTTTCCCTCCCTCCCTCTCTCCTTTCCCTCCCTCCCTCTCTCCTTTCCCTCCCTCCCTCTCTCCTTTCCCTCCCTCCCTCCCTCCCTCTCTCCTTTCCCTCCCTCCCTCCCTCCCTCCCTCCCTCCCTCCCTCTCTCCTTTCCCTCCCTCCCTCCCTCCCTCTCTCCTTTCCCTCCCTCCCTCCCTCTCTCCTTTCCTTCCCTCCCTCCCTCTCTCCTTTCCCTCCCTCCCTCCCTCTCTCCTTTCCCTCCCTCCCTCCCTCCCTCCCTCCCTCCCTCCCTCTCTCCTTTCCCTCCCTCCCTCTCTCCTTTCCCTCCCTCCCTCCCTCTCTCCTTTCCCTCCCTCCCTCCCTCCCTCTCTCCTTTCCTTCCCTCCCTCTCTCTCTCCTTTCCTTCCCTCCCTCTCTCTCTCCTTTCCTTCCCTCCCTCTCTCTCTCCTTTCCCTCCCTCTCTCCTTTCCCTCCTTCCCTCCCTCTCTCTCCTTTTCCTCCCTCCCTCTCTCTCTCTCCTTTCCCTCCTTCCCTCCCTCCCTCCTTTCCCTCACATCCACAGGCCTGAGTTTCAGTTGTCTAGTCCTGACTCAACTCTGTGGACAGCTCCGAACTATAACGCTGTGTACTTTCCTGTACGTGCACTAGGGTCTGTACGCTAACTCCCAGCAGCCAGTGCTAAGCTGTGAGAGGGTTAGCACAATTTACACACACCCATCACGATTCTGTTGTGAAGTGAGCCGTTTGCACGACCGGGTTGCGTCCGACTCGCGACCAAGTCAATACAGGGTCTTAGATCCTCGGATCAGCTGGTCCTACCTGAGCACCCTTCCCATTCTGTAACGTATTTAGCCTGGTGGAAGGAGGCAGTCTGACCGAGGAGCAGCAGGGCACGAGGGATTGGGGATGGAACCGAGTGTGCCTGGGCCCGGGTCTCGGGCGTGCCGTGGCCATGGCCATCTCCATACCAGCCTAACCGCGCCCTCGACCCACCTGTCTGCCCCGTAGAGGACACCTGGTCTCATCGTTTGTTTTTATTCCTGTGGCTGAACCTATTCCATGTTTATTTTTCTTCCCTTGTTAAGTGACAGGAGTTAGATGGAATTTACAGCACAGAAACAGGCCATTCGGCCCAACGGGTCCATGCCGGAGTTTATGCTCCACACGAGCCTCCTTCCTCCCTACTTCATCTCACCCTATCACCATATCCTTCTATTCCTTTCTTCCTCATGTGTTTATCCAGCTTCCCCTTAAATGCATCTACACTATTCACCTCAACCACTCCTTGTGGGAGCGAGTTCCACATTCTCACCACTCTCTGGGTAAAGGAGTTTCTCCTGAACTCCCAACTGGATTTATTACTGACTATCTTATATTTATGGCCCCTAGTTCTGGTCTTCCCCACCAGTGGAAATATCTTCTCTACGTCCACCCTATCAAACCCTTTCATCATTTTAAAGGCCCTCCAGCCTGTTCAGGATCCACTGACATGCTCTAGATTCCAGTTCACTCTCGCAGGACCCCCCTCAGCTGGCCGACTGCCTTGTAATCCTTCCCCACCTCTCCATTACACTGCCAGAGGACTCAGCCCTCGACAGACTGGGAGGGTTCCCCATTCACGCTGCTTGTGACTCTGCACCAGCTGAAGGATAACACTCCAAGTGTGGTACACGCGATCCCGCGTGATGTGCGGCCCGGGCTGAGCAAGGCCGTTCTGGAACCGTTCCCTGTGTGCTGGGGTTTCTACTGAGTGCAGTCGGGAGCTCTTTGATCCTGAAGCATTTGGGCGCCTCTTGCCAGTATTTGTGTGCAGGCTTGCAGGAGCAAACTCTAAACTTCTCTCCGCCCCTCACAGGCTCTGCTCCACACTCACAGCCTCTCCATTGTTCCACCACCCAACTTCCCTTCCACTCTGTGAAATGTACTCTTTCATCTCGCTCTTTTCTATTTTACAGTTTCTCTCATCCACCCCCAAAGGTGCTGACTCTCACTGGGGTACGGGTCCCACAGACACTGACTCTCACTGGGGTACGGGTCCCACAGACACCGACACTCACTGGGGTACGGGTCCCACAGACACTGACTCTCACTGGGGTACGGGTCCCACAGACACTGACTCTCACTGGGGTACGGGTCCCACAGACACTGACTCTCACTGGGGTACGGGTCCCACAGACACCGACTCTCACCGGGGTACGGGTCCCACAGACACTGACTCTCACTGGGGTACGGGTCCCACAGACACAGACTCTCACTGGGGTACGGGTCCCACAGACACCGACTCTCACTGGGGTACGGGTCCCACACACACAGACTCTCACTGGGGTACGGGTCCCACAGACACCGACTCTCACTGGGGTACGGGTCCCACACACACTGACTCTCACTGGGGTACGGGTCCCACAGACACCGACTCTCACTGGGGTACGGGTCCCACACACACCGACTCTCACTGGGGTACGGGTCCCACAGACACCGACTCTCACTGGGGTACGGGTCCCACAGACACCGACTCTCACTGGGGTACGGGTCCCACAGACACTGACTCTCACTGGGGTACGGGTCCCACAGACACCGACTCTCACTGGGGTACGGGTCCCACAGACACCGACTCTCACCGGGGTACGGGTCCCACAGACACTGACTCTCACTGGGGTACGGGTCCCACAGACACTGACTCTCACTGGGGTACGGGTCCCACAGACACTGACTCTCACTGGGGTACGGGTTCCACAGACACTGACTCTCACCGGGGTACGGGTCCCACACACACCGACTCTCACTGGGGTACGAGTCCCACAGAAACTGACTCTTACTGGGGTACGGGTTCCACAGACACTGACTCTCACTGGGGTACGGGTCCCACAGGCACTGACTCTCACCGGGGTACGGGTCCCACAGACACCGACTCTCCCTGGGGTACGGGTCCCACAGACACCGACTCTCACTGGGGTACGGGTCCCACAGACACCGACTCTCACTGGGGTACGGGTCCCACAGACACTGACTCTCACTGGGGTACGGGTCCCACAGACACTGACTCTCACTGGGGTACGGGTCCCACAGACACCGACTCTCACTGGGGTACGGGTCCCACAGACACTGACTCTCACTGGGGTACGGGTCCCACAGACACCGACTCTCACTGGGGTACGGGTCCCACAGACACCGACTCTCACTGGGGTACGGGTCCCACACACACCGACTCTCACTGGGGTACGGGTCCCACAGACACCGACTCTCACTGGGGTACGGGTCCCACAGACACCGACTCTCACTGGGGTACGGGTCCCACAGACACCGACTCTCACTGGGGTACGGGTCCCACAGACACTGACTCTCACTGGGGTACGGGTCCCACAGACACCGACTCTCACTGGGGTACGGGTCCCACAGACACCGACTCTCACCGGGGTACGGGTCCCACAGACACTGACTCTCACTGGGGTACGGGTCCCACAGACACTGACTCTCACTGGGGTACGGGTCCCACAGACACTGACTCTCACTGGGGTACGGGTTCCACAGACACTGACTCTCACTGGGGTACGGGTCCCACACACACCGACTCTCACTGGGGTACGAGTCCCACAGAAACTGACTCTCACTGGGGTACGGGTTCCACAGACACTGACTCTCACTGGGGTACGGGTCCCACAGGCACTGACTCTCACCGGGGTACGGGTCCCACAGACACTGACTCTCATTGGGGTACGGGTTCCACGGGCGCTGATTCTCGGGGTACGGGTTCCAGTGGTGCTGATTCTCGGGGTACGGGTTCCAGTGGTGCTGATTCTCGGGGTACGGGTTCCAGTGGTGCTGATTCTCGGGGTACGGGTTCCAGTGGTGCTGATTCTCGGGGTACGGGTTCCAGTGGTGCTGATTCTCGGGGTACGGGTTCCAGTGGTGCTGATTCTCGGGGTACGGGTTCCAGTGGTGCTGATTCTCGGGGTACGGGTTCCAGTGGTGCTGATTCTCGGGGTACGGGTTCCAGTGGTGCTGATTCTCGGGGTACGGGTTCCAGTGGTGCTGATTCTCGGGGTACGGGTTCCAGTGGTGCTGATTCTCGGGGTACGGGTTCCAGTGGTGCTGATTCTCGGGGTACGGGTTCCAGTGGTGCTGATTCTCGGGGTACGGGTTCCAGTGGTGCTGATTCTCGGGGTACGGGTTCCAGTGGTGCTGATTCTCGGGGTACGGGTTCCAGTGGTGCTGATTCTCGGGGTACGGGTTCCAGTGGTGCTGATTCTCGGGGTACGGGTTCCAGTGGTGCTGATTCTCGGGGTACGGGTTCCAGTGGTGCTGATTCTCGGGGTACGGGTTCCAGTGGTGCTGATTCTCGGGGTACGGGTTCCAGTGGTGCTGATTCTCGGGGTACGGGTTCCAGTGGTGCTGATTCTCGGGGTACGGGTTCCAGTGGTGCTGATTCTCGGGGTACGGGTTCCAGTGGTGCTGATTCTCGGGGTACGGGTTCCAGTGGTGCTGATTCTCGGGGTACGGGTTCCAGTGGTGCTGGACAGGTTTCCGCCCCCTGGCCCAGTGGCCGTTCTCCGTGTGTGAGGTTGTACAGGGTGTGTCCAGCCTGGATCCATCGCTGCCAAACCTCTGTCCTCACCAGTTATCCACACATGAACATTCCAGCCGGGCCCATGGGATGGGGAGAGGAGCCGTGGCTGATAACTTGTTTTTTAAGCCCCCACTCCCTAACCCAAGGGGCACTGAGCCCAACAGGGACAGCAAGCTCAGCGGAGACCAGGCTGGAATCTGACCCGGGACAACAAATAGCTGCGTATTTTTAAATCTCAAAAGCTCTGTCCGCATTGACAGGTCAGTGAGTGTCTGGCCCTGCTTCCTATCGCTGTGCGTGTCTTAAGATCACCTGAGAATATTTTGGAACGGAAAAAAACATTACCTCCAATGAGCCCATTGCTTTTTATGGATCAGGCAAATCTACCCGCCTTCTCTCCATATCCCTCAATCCCGCCTTCTCTCCATATCCCTCAATCCCACCTTCTCTCCATATCCCTCAATCCCGCCTTCTCTCCATATCCCTCAATCCCGCCTTCTCTCCATATCCCTCAATCCCACCTTCTCTCCATATCCCTCAATCCCGCCTTCTCTCCATATCCCTCAATCCCGCCTTCTCTCCATATCCCTCAATCCCGCCTTCTCTCCTTATCCCTCAATCCCGCCTTCTCTCCTTATCCCTCAATCCCGCCTTCTCTCCATATCCCTCAATCCCGCCTTCTCTCCATATCCCTCAATCCCGCCTTCTCTCCATATCCCTCAATCCCGCCTTCTCTCCATATCCCTCAATCCCGCCTTCCCTCCATATCCCTCAATCCTGCCTTCTCTCCTTATCCCTCAATCCCGCCTTCTCTCCATATCCCTCAATCCCGCCTTCTCTCCATATCCCTCAATCCCGCCTTCCCTCCTTATCCCTCAATCCCGCCTTCTCTCCATATCCCTCAATCCCGCCTTCTCTCCAGAAACATACCTAATTGCCCCTTGACCCCATTTACACTGTCGGTTAAATGTTCTCCCCTGGTGACTTATTCCGTAATTCGATTACTTTCTGGGTGAAAAGAATTCCCCTCAACCTCCCGCCTTAGTGTGCTCTGATTGTGAGCCCGGTGCACGCTCTCTGCCTGTGCACTGGCTCACGCTGTGTAGTGAGCGAGGCTTGGAGAGAGTCACTGAGAAGAGTTTGTATGGGGGTGAGAGGAGGGGGAAGAGAAACAAAAGGGGCTTTTCCCTGCAGTCTGGATGTTACTGTAATTCTAGTTGACCCCTGACTCAGCAGCTACTGGTGAGCGAGTGGGTGGGTGGGGGAATTCTCCTGTCCCCTGCTGCTCACAAGTGTCGCTCAGTACCATGATACCCAGTGTGTTATCTGGGCCCCCGAGAGGGGGGGATCTGACCTGCCAAGTCTCCCCGGGCCCCTCGCCCCCCCACCGTCTCCCCGGGCCCCTCGCCCCCCACCGTCTCCCCGGGCCCCTCGCCCCCCACCGTCTCCCCGGGCCCCTCGCCCCCCACCGTCTCCCCGGGCCCCTCGCCCCCCACCGTCTCCCCGGGCCCCTCGCCCCCCACCGTCTCCCCGGGCCCCTCGCCCCCCACCGTCTCCCCGGGCCCCTCGCCCCCCACCGTCTCCCCGGGCCCCTCGCCCCCCACCGTCTCCCCGGGCCCCTCGCCCCCCACCGTCTCCCCGGGCCCCTCGCCCCCCACCGTCTCCCCGGGCCCCTCGCCCCCCACCGTCTCCCCGGGCCCCTCGCCCCCCACCGTCTCCCCGGGCCCCTCGCCCCCCACCGTCTCCCCGGGCCCCTCGCCCCCCACCGTCTCCCCGGGCCCCTCGCCCCCCACCGTCTCCCCGGGCCCCTCGCCCCCCACCGTCTCCCCGGGCCCCTCGCCCCCCACCGTCTCCCCGGGCCCCTCGCCCCCCACCGTCTCCCTGGGCCCCTCGCCCCCCACCGTCTCCCCGGGCCCCTCGCCCCCCACCGTCTCCCCGGGCCCCTCGCCCCCCACCGTCTCCCCGGGCCCCTCGCCCCCCACCGTCTCCCCGGGCCCCTCGCCCCCCACCGTCTCCCCGGGCCCCTCGCCCCCCACCGTCTCCCCGGGCCCCTCGCCCCCCACCGTCTCCCCGGGCCCCTCGCCCCCCACCGTCTCCCCGGGCCCCTCGCCCCCCACCGTCTCCCCGGGCCCCTCGCCCCCCACCGTCTCCCCGGGCCCCTCGCCCCCCACCGTCTCCCCGGGCCCCTCGCCCCCCACCGTCTCCCCGGGCCCCTCGCCCCCACCGTCTCCCCGGGCCCCTCGCCCCCCACCGTCTCCCCGGGCCCCTCGCCCCCCACCGTCTCCCCGGGCCCCTCGCCCCCCACCGTCTCCCCGGGCCCCTCGCCCCCCACCGTCTCCCCGGGCCCCTCGCCCCCCACCGTCTCCCACCTCAGGCCCATCATCTTGAAATTTCTTCCTCTCCCCAGTAAACAAGACTGGAGAAGCTGGGATTGTTCTTCGAGCAGAGAAGATTAAGGGGCGATCTGATCGAGGTGTTCAAAATTCTGAAGGGTTTTGATAGAGTAAATAAGGAGAAACTGTTTCCAGTGCCAGGAGGGTCGGTAACCAGAGGACACAGATTTAAGGTAATCGGCAAAAGAGCCAGAGGGGAGATGAGGAGAAGTTTTTTTACGCAGCGAGTTGTTATGATCTGGAATGCACTGCCTGAAAGGGCAGTGGAAGCAGATTCAGTTGCAACTTTCAAAAGGGAATTAGATAAATATTTGAAAAGGAGAACATTTGCAGGACTCTGGGGAAAGAGCAGGGGAATGGGATTAATTGGGATAGCTCTTTCAAAGAGCCGGCACAGGCACGATGGGCTGAATGGCCTCCATGTGTGCTCTATGATTCTACGATCTGGACCTTCCCTCATTCATGAAATCGCCGAAGTTATCTCTAGGTTCTGCAGGGAGCCCTTCGCTGGTACATAGATCAGAGTCATGTTGTATAGTTTCCCTCCAATTCATTTTCTCTGGCAGTTAATTTCATTCCAAACAAAGTTTGTCTGAGCTGCCTTGCCCACCTCAGTGATCTAAGGTGAGCCATTCACTCACAGCCCAAAAATGAGTCAGCCATTAGTGATCAGAGTCTCTATATGAAAGTATCTGGACTGTGGATTGTGTTTAAAGGAGTGGTGATCACACCGATTGCTGACAGCCTCGTTTGATGTTTCCCATTGTCACCGACCGGTGGGGACGTCTGGCCTCGTACAGTCTGAGCTTTGTGCCTTACAGTTTGATGAAATGTTTGGCATGGGGTTTACAAGCAGCAATGTTCTGAATCAGCCAATGACACAGATCGGTTCTAAAATGAATTTCTGGTTTGCTCTTTCTTTGTAAAACAAAAATATGGGGGGTTTGTTATGCCAAGTTCAGACTGTGTTCAAAGGACAGATTTCTGTTGGGCAGGGTGCGTGTCACAGGTAAGTAGATGGGAATGCAGCTCGTTCGAAAGTCTGAGCGTTCGAGAGAGGGAGAGAGAGAGAGAAAAAGAGCGAGAGAGAGAGAACGAACGAGGTCTTTTGTTTATGCCTGAGATTAAGAGCAAGGGTCTGAGTGACTGAATTCCACACATATAAATCGTGTAGCGACAAGCTGTGGTTTCAGGCATGAGTCATGCTTTCGTTTGAAGTGATCTCGCTGAGTTGAGGAGAGGAAGCTGTATGTGTAGGTGCGAGGATTGCAGCCAGGTTCTCTGAATGTTAAGAGGGAAGGAGGCACTCGGCAGTGAGTGTATGCGATTGGAGTCACATCACCCACCTAATGTGTGACGGCAAGCACATGTCGGAGGGGTTAGGGACATCTCGAGTCTCTTGTGTTACTTTGTGCTGTAACCTGGTGTAGTTTACGGTGCAGGGTTGTGAGGGACGCCTTTCTTCTGGGTGAGTATACAACTGTCTCGAGACTCGTGTAACAAAAGGGACGAGGCTGGGGGAGTGATATCTGTTCAGCAGGATTTCAAAAATGGAGTGAAGTTTTTTTTATGAAATGATTCAGACAGTTTCTTTCCTTAAATCCCCATAGTGCTGATTTCAGTCCTCTGATATTTACTGAATATATTTTGTGCGCTGTGATTTCGAGGTTGAAGGATTCACTACTCAAAAGGAGAGAGGTCTGGGTTCAGATTCTGTCCTCGGACTGATGACTACCCCAGGTCACTGAGTGGACTCAGTTTGAAATTCGCAGTTAATAAGCTGCATAATGCTGTCTCTGTGGAGCCAGGAGTCATCGATGGTGAAACTGGTGTGAGCTGTGTACAAGGACTGACCATCTGTGACAGTGCACTGACCAGTTGTGAGCTGTGTACAAGGACTGTGACCATCTGTGACAGTGCACTGACCAGTTGTGAGCTGTGTACAAGGACTGTGACCATCTGTGACGGTGCACTGACCAGTTGTACACTATCCCCAACGTACGGTTGTGACAATGACCGCTCAGTGTTTAATTGTCCAGTTTACAGTATCAGAGTTATGCAGATTGGTGTCTGTTCGGTTGATGCTGTGGGGCGCGTGGCTGATAATGAGAACCGGCCCGTTTGGAATGAGACTGGCTCTGTGACACTCTGCTCTAATTGTAGGGTCATTGGGAGTGACCCTCCTGGGCTCCTGCTCTGCAATCCAGGCTCCTCACAGTTCCAGTGAGGTCTGGTTAGCTGTGCCGTTCCCCTGTGTGTTCACGAGTGGACGGTTCCTGTGCAGCCAGCATGCGCACTGCTGTTATGTTAGAATCCAGCAGACTGACTCCAGCTTCAATCCGCTAAGAGTCTCCTTTAGTCTCTCTCTGCTGTTCTTACTTTTCCCTGTTGCTGCCCCTAGTTTTGCTCACTGAGTGTCACACTCTCTTCTCAATGTCGATTCAGTTGTGTTTACCTGCTGCTAAATATAAACGCTAGTGTTACTCACGGTTAGGGTCAGTTACCCCGGGGGAGGGGGCAGCTCCCTCCTCCGTCACCCCCGTCTTGCCCCATGGCCCACGGCGGCCAACAGCACGCCAGAGGTGAAGCAGAGAGACTCGGAGGCCCCAAATTTGTCCCATCCTCAGTCCGGCGTGTCGTGCAGCCACTGTGGCGGGGTGGGGGGTGGGGGGCAGGGGGAGGGGAGGAAATGGAATATCCTCCCCATCCTCCACCTGAGACCGTTTCTTGGTCTGGTTTATTTGCTGCTCCCCCTCTTCTCTCATTCTTTGTAAGCGGATTCACCTCTCACCCTAGAGCACTGCCCCCACCCCCAGGAGGTGGTGTCCCTCTCCCCCATTGCCCTCGCTCTCCTCCCTTGCCCCTCCCTCTCCACCCTTGCCCCCCCTCCCTCTCCACCCTTGCCCCCCCTCCCTCTCCACCCTTGCCCCCCCTCCCTCTCCACCCTTGCCCCCCCTCCCTCTCCTCCCTTGCCCCCCCTCCCTCTCCTCCCTTGCCCCCCCTCGCTCTCCTCCCTTGCCCCTCCCTCTCCACCCTTGCCCCCCCTCCCTCTCCACCCTTGCCCCCCCCTCCCTCTCCACCCTTGCCCCCCCCTCCCTCTCCACCCTTGCCCCCCCCTCCCTCTCCACCCTTGCCCCCCCCTCCCTCTCCACCCTTGCCCCCCCCTCCCTCTCCACCCTTGCCCCCCCCTCCCTCTCCACCCTTGCCCCCCCCTCCCTCTCCACCCTTGCCCCCCCCTCCCTCTCCACCCTTGCCCCCCCTCCCTCTCCACCCTTGCCCCCCCTCCCTCTCCACCCTTGCCCCCCCTCCCTCTCCACCCTTGCCCCCCCTCCCTCTCCACCCTTGCCCCCCCCTCCCTCTCCACCCTTGCCCCCCCTCCCTCTCCACCCTTGCCCCCCCTCCCTCTCCACCCTTGCCCCCCCCTCCCTCTCCACCCTTGCCCCCCCTCCCTCTCCACCCTTGCCCCCCCCTCCCTCTCCACCCTTGCCCCCCCCTCCCTCTCCTCCCTTGCCCCCCTCCCTCTCCTCCCTTGCCCCCCCTCCCTCTCCTCCCTTGCCCCCCCTCCCTCTCCTCCCTTGCCCCCCCTCCCTCTCCTCCCTTGCCCCCCCTCCCTCTCCTCCCTTGCCCCCCCTCCCTCTCCTCCCTTGCCCCCCCTCCCTCTCCTCCCTTGCCCCCCCTCCCTCTCCTCCCTTGCCCCCCCTCCCTCTCCTCCCTTGCCCCCCCTCCCTCTCCTCCCTTGCCCCCCCACCTTCTCCTCCCTTGCCCCCCCACCTTCTCCTCCCTTGCCCCCCCACCTTCTCCTCCCTTGCCCCCCCACCTTCTCCTCCCTTGCCCCCCCACCATGAATTGTTAATGATCCGCGTGGCTCTGCGATCCCGCACCAGGTGAGGTTCTACCCGCGGTGCGATTACTTCCTTCAGGAGCAGGCCGCCGGGAATCGGGATTTGTTTTTTGTGCAGTCACAAAGTCTGACTTTGTTTCTATTTATTTATTTATTTTTGTTATTGCAGATTTTCTGAGAACAGTCTGAAAGTGAAACACGAGGTGGAAATTCGGATCCCACCAGTCCCGTCTCCAAAACCCGCCACCAATCAAATGCACCCGGACAGTAAACTGACCAATCACGGCAAGCCGGTCAGCAGCAGCCCGAATGCGAGCCAAGGAACGCCCTGCGGCCTGGGGTCAAAGGGCGGGGGAGTGGGCAATCACGGCAGCAAAATCTCTCCCGGAAACTCTGGGCTCAAAGGCAGCCAGAACTCCGTGCCCAGCCTGGGGGCGTTGAAGGGGAAAGTGAAACGGGAAAGGAGCATCTCCGTGGACTCGGGAGACCAGCGGGAGACGAGCACGCCCATCGTAGACCCGGAATCGAAAGGTGGGTTCGCTCGAGGTGGCGAGGCGGAGAGAATTGGGCCAGGAGTTCCAGAGGGAGAGAGCGTGGTGCTTGAATGAGCAGCCACCAATGATAAAGTGACAAAGTGGAGTGAGTGACGAGGACAAGAGGAGTCAGAGGAGGAAAGAACGTTTTTCCTGTATCACTTAATGTAGTTGCTTTCCAAGGCAGGAGGAAATTGCTAAGGTACGGCGGGGGTGGCGGGGGGAAACATAGGAACAGGAGTAGGCCATTCAGCCCCTCGTGCCTGCTCCGCCATTTGATAAGATCATGGCTGGTCTGTGATCTAACTCCATATACCTGCCTTTGGCCCATATCCCTTAATACCTTTGGTTGCCAAAAAGCTATCTATCTCAGATTTAAATTTAGCAATTGAGCTAGCATCAATTGCCATTTGCGGAAGAGAGTTCCAAACTTCTACCACCCTTTGTGTGTAGGAATGTTTTCTAATCTCACTCCTGAAAGGTCTGGCTCTAATTTTTAGACTGTGCCCCCTCCTAGAATCCCCAACCAGCGGAAATAGTTTTTCTCTATCCACCCTATCCGTTCCCCTTAATATCTTATAAACTTCAATCAGATCACCCCTTAACCTTCTAAACTCTGGAGAATACAACCCCAGTTTGTGCCTTGTAGATGGTGGAAAGGCTCTGGGGAGTCAGGAGGTGAGTCACTCGCTGCAGAATACCCAGCCTCTGACCTGCTCGAGTAGCCACTATCCTCAGCTAGTTGGTCCTCCCCTTGCCCGAAGGCAGTGAGTCCCACAGAGGTCCAATTCCACAGGGGCCGTTCCGCTGCCTCAGTTCAGATGACTTCATTCGACTGAAATCATTCTACTTCATTAAAATTTAAACAAAGTTGTTTTTTTTATGAAAACCAAAGTTAAAATTCACGGTGAAGAGATCAAGAATAAAATTTAAATGATTTCTGGGACTGAGTGACACTCACACAAATAAGAGGATAAGAAATAGGAACACGAGTAGGCCATTCGGCCCCTCGAGCCTGCTCCGCCATTTAATCAGATCATGGCTGATCTTTGACCTCAACTCCACTTTCCCGCCCGATCCCCATATCCCTTGATTCCCTTGGAGTCCAAAAATCTATCGATCTCAGCCTTGAACATACACAACAGGGTAGAGAATTCCAAAGATTCACAATCCTCTGAGTGAAGAAATTCCTCATCTCAGTCTTAAATGGCCGACCCCTTATCCTGAGACTGCTCTCTAGTTCCAGACTCTCCAGCCAGGGGAAACAGCCTCTCAGCATCTACCCTGTCAAGCCCCCTCAGAATTTTATTTGTTTCAATGAGACACACCACATGCTTCCAAACTCCAGAGAGTATAGGCCCATTCTACTCAATCTCTCCTCATAGGACAACCCTCTCATCCCAGGAATCAATCCAGTGAACCTTTGTTGCACCGCCTCTAAGGCAAGTATATCCCTCTTTAGGTAAGGAGACCAAAACTGTACGCAGTACTCCAGGTGTGGTCTCACCAAAGCCCTATACAATTGCTGCAAGACTTCCTTACTCTTGTACTCTAACCCCCTTGCAATAAAGGTCAGCATAGTATTTGCCTTCCTAATTGCTTGCTGTACCTGCATGTTAACTTTTTGTGTTTCTTGCACAAGGACACCCAAATCCCTCTGAACATCAACATTTAATAGTTTCTCACCATTTAAAAAAAAAATTCTGCTTTTCTATTCTTCCTACCAAAGTGAATAACCTCACATTTCCCCACATTATACTCCATCTGCCACCTTCTTGCCCACTCACTTAACCTGTTGATATCCCTTTGTAGACTCTTTGTGTCCTCCTCACAACTTACTTTCCTACCTAGCTTTGTATCGTCAGCAAACTTGGATACATTACACTCGGTCCCTTCATCTAAGTCATTAATATAGATTGTAAATAACTGAGGCCCCAGCACCGATCCCTGCTGTACCCCACTAGTTACAGCCTGCCAACCTGAGAATGACCCGTTTATCCCTACTCTCTGTTTTCTGTCCTTTAACCAATCCTCCATCCATGCTAATATATTACCCCCAACCCCATGGACCCTTATCTTGTGTAACAACCTTTTAAGTGGCACCTTATCGAATGCCTTTTGAAAATCCAAATATACTACATCCACTGGTTCCCCTTTATCTATCCTGCTGGTTACATCCTCAAAAAACTAATAGATTTGTCAAACACACCGTCGCGCGGGCGTTTCTGTGACGCTCGTGCAAGTGTCGTCGCGCGGGCGTTTCTGTGACGCTCGTGCAAGTGTCGTCGCGCGGGCGTTTCTGTGACGCTCGTGCAAGTGTCGTCGCGCGGGCGTTTCTGTGACGCTCGTGCAAGTGTCGTCACACGGGCGTTTCTGTGACGCTCGTGCAAGTGTCGTCACGCGGGCGTTTCTGTGACGCTCGTGCAAGTGTCGTCGCGCGGGCGTTTCTGTGACGCTCGTGCAAGTGTCGTCGCGCGGGCGTTTCTGCGACGCTCGTGCAAGTGTCGTCGCGCGGGCGTTTCTGCGACGCTCGTGCAAGTGTCGTCGCGCGGGCGTTTCTGCGACGCTCGTGCAAGTGTCGTCGCGCGGGCGTTTCTGCGACGCTCGTGCAAGTGTCGTCGCGCGAGGCGTTTCTATGACGCTCGTGCAAGTGTCGTCGCGCGGGCGTTTCTGTGACGCTCGTGCAAGTGTCGTCGCGCGGGCGTTTCTGTGACGCTCGTGCAAATGTCGTCATGCGGGCGTTTCTGTGACGCTCGTGCAAGTGTCGTCGCGCGGGCGTTTCTGTGACGCTCGTGCAAGTGTCGTCGCGCGGGCGTTTCTGTGACGCTCGTGCAAGTGTCGTCGCGCGGGCGTTTCTGTGACCCGAGTCCGTTGAGTCCTGTCAGTCTGTTGGATGGTTTCCTGCAAACGTTTCATGTGAAGTTTAATTATAACAACAGCCTGTCTCTGAAATTAAAGCAGAAAACGAAATCTCAGCACAGAAAGAAATTCCGAGCACAGAAGCTTTCCCTCTTGGAATGAGATCCACGGTGCAGGACTAATGATGGGGAGAGGCGAGGCCGTGGAGGGATTTGAACACAAGGACGGGAATTTTTAAATCCTGGCATTACTGGCCCGGGGGTCAATGTCGGTCAGCGAGCACAGGGGTGATAGTTGAATGGGACTTGGTGTGAGTTAGGAAACGGGCAGTAGAGTTTTGGGTGAGCTCACGTTTACTGAGGGTAAACTTTGTCGGAGTCGATTAAACCGTATTAAGCGCACCGACTATTTTGGGCAGATCAATGAATATTTACCCATTTAATAGGCTCTGCTGATTTCAGACAAAGTCAGGTGTTCGAGCAGATTCAATCAGCTGTTCACACCTGGTTAAAGCGCAGTTCCCTCAGTGATGAGATTCTACTAACAAGTAGGAGAGGCAGTTACTAAGTGGAGATTTCTTGGGTTTTTTTCAAATATGTTGCTTACTTCGCCTTTTGGTTTTACCGTCCACCGCGTATCGCCGGGCAAATTACGTTTACACCATCACGCCCGCTGTAAGCGGTGGGGACTGTACTAAAAATTCCGGGTGCCTCCCACACCCACGGTGCACTCTGTGCCGTAATTCACCAACTGCTCTAATTTCCTTTGAATCTTGACTGTTCTCAAGAAGAAGAGGAGCAGGGGAGTTCTCCCCGGTGTCCTGGGCCAATATTTATCCCGCAACCAACATCACTAAAACAGATTATCTGATCACTATCGCATTGCTGTTTGTGGGATCTTGCTGTGCACAAATTGGCTTCTGCATTTCCTACATTACAACAGTGACTACACTTCAAAATGTAGTTAATTGGCTGTAAAACGCTTTGGGACATCCTGCGGTCGTGAAAGGCACTTTATAAATGCAAGTTCTTTGTTTCCTTTCTTTATTATTTCTCACACTTGCTTCCTGCTCTCACTCCCTTCACCACCGACACACAGTGGCTGCAGTGTGCACCATCCACAGGATGCACTGCAGCAACTCGCCAAGGCTTCTTCGACAGCACCTCCCAAACCCACGACCTCTACCACCTAGAAGGACAAGGGCAGCAGGCGCATGGGAACAACACCACCTGCACGTTCCCCTCCAAGTCACACACCATCCCGACTTGGAAATATATCGCCGTTCCTTCATCGTCGCTGGGTCAAAATCCTGGAACTCCCTTCCTAACAGCACTGTGGGAGAACCTTCACCACACGGACTGCAGCGGTTCAAGAAGGCGGCTCACCACCACCTTCTCGAGGGCAATTAGGGATGGGCAATAAATGCTGGCCTTACCAGCGACGCCCACATCCCGTGAACGAATAAATTTTTTAAAAAGCTGTCCGTGCGATCTGCCCACTCGCTGCGTGACGTATTAGTCTGGGTCCCCTCACCTCACCTCCCAGTGGTAATCTCCTGTAACTCAGTGCATTGGTCCATTGGTGATCCCTAGGGCCCGTTGGGTTATCGAGAAGGACGGATCGTGTTGCTCCTCCATTAAGACGTGTTTAACCCTTGAGCAGAAAGTTCCCGGCCGCTGACAGGAAATTGAATCACTTTCTCGCTGCTGTGAGAAAGGAAGTTCGACCTCTGTGGCCCGACATTCTCTACCTTGTGATTCATTGTCGCTGTTGTGTGTGTGTTTCTCTGACAGTAGACGGAGCCCCAAGGAGCAAGAGGCGCTGTGTTCTGGAACGCAAGCAGCCCTACAGCGGAGACGAGTGGTATTCGGGACCAGACAGTGAGGACGAGGACAAACCCGGAGTCACTGCTCACAGTGAGTGACACTTGTGTCCCCAAAGCACCAGTTTCAGCAAACACTTTGTGAAAAGTAGTCACTTTTAACTATTGTTCGAACTAACATGAGATCAAACAATTCACTAAAATCCTGCTCGTCTCATTTCTAAATTTCCTTTCTGCATAGGAACAGGAGGAGGCCATTCAGCCCCTCGAGCCTGTTACACAGGAACAGGAGGAGGCCATTCAGCCCCTCGAGCCTGTTACACAGGAACAGGAGAAGGCCATTCAGCCCCTCGAGCCTGTTACACAGGAACAGGAGGAGGCCATTCAGCCCCTCGAGCCTGTTACACAGGAACAGGAGGAGGCCATTCAGCCCCTCGAGCCTGTTACACAGGAACAGGAGGAGGCCATTCAGCCCCTCGAGCCTGTTACACAGGAACAGGAGGAGGCCATTCAGCCCCTCGAGCCTGTTACACAGGAACAGGAGGAGGCCATTCAGCCCCTCGAGCCTGTTACACAGGAACAGGAGGAGGCCATTCAGCCCCTCGAGCCTGTTACACAGGAACAGGAGGAGGCCATTCAGCCCCTCGAGCCTGTTACACAGGAACAGGAGGAGGCCATTCAGCCCCTCGAGCCTGTTACACAGGAACAGGAGGAGGCCATTCAGCCCCTCGAGCCTGTTACACAGGAACAGGAGGAGGCCATTCAGCCCCTCGAGCCTGTTACACAGGAACAGGAGGAGGCCATTCAGCCCCTCGAGCCTGTTACACAGGAACAGGAGGAGGCCATTCAGCCCCTCGAGCCTGTTACACAGGAACAGGAGGAGGCCATTCAGCCCCTCGAGCGTGTTTCACCAATCAGTTAGATTGTAGCTGATCTGTATCTCAACTCCATTTACCCGCCTTTGTTCCATATCCCTCGATATCGATCTCAGTTTTGAAAGCTCCAATTGACCCCCAGCCTCGACAGCCTTTTATGGGAGAGAGTTCCAGATTTCCACCATCCTTTGTGTGAAGAAATGCTTCCTGACATCACCCCTGAACGGCCTGGCTCTAATTTTAAGGTTCTGCCCCCTTGTTCTGGACTCCCCCCACCAGAGGAAATAGTTTCTCTCTCTCTACCCGAGAGAGGAGAACTTAGTGTCATCAGCAAACTTGGATATCTGGCTCACTATTTCCTCATCTGAACCTTTAAGCCTTTAATTTTCAGCTCTTCCAAAGCCTCACTCTCCCCTCCTCCTCCCTCCCTCACCCGCCCCTCCTCCCTCACCCTCCCCTCCTCCCTCCCCTCCTCTCCTCCTCCCTCCCCTCCTCTCCTCCTCCCTCCCCTCCTCTCCTCCTCCCTCCCCTCCTCTCCTCTCCTCCTCCCTCATCCTCCCCTCTTCTCCTCCTCCCTCTCCTCCTCCCTCCCCTCCTCTCCTCTCCCTCCCCTCCTCTCCTCCTCCCTCACCCTCCCCTCCTCTCCTCCTCCCTCCCTTCCCCTCCTCCTCCCTCCCCTCCCCTCCTCCTCCCTCCCCTCCCCTCCTCCTCCCTTCCTTCCTCTCCTCCTCCCTCCCCTCCACTCCTCTCCTCTCCTCCCCCTCCTCTCCTCCCTCCCCCTCCTCTCCTCCCTCCCCCTCCCCTCCTCTCCTCCCTCCCCCTCCCCTCCTCTCCTCCTCGCTCCCCCTCCCCTCCTCTCCTCTCCTCCCTCCCCCTCCTCTCCTCTCCTCCCTCCCCCTCCTCTCCTCTACTCCCTCCCCTCCCCTCCTCTCCTCCTCCCTCCCCCTCCCCTCCTCTCCTCTCCTCCCTCCCCCTCCTCTCCTCTCCTCCCTCCCCTCCCCTCCTCCTCCCTCCCCTCCTCCCTCCCCTCCTCCTCCCTCCCCTCCCCTCCCCTCCTCCTCCCTCCTCCTCCCTCCCCTCCTCCCTCCCCTCCTCCCTCCCCTCCACTCCTCTCCTCTCCAAGGACCCCTGTGGGTGGGGGTGTGTGTTTAAGGACCCCTGTGGGTGGGGTTTGTGTGTTTAAGGACCCCTGTGGGTGGGGGTTGTGTGTAAGGACCCCTGTGGGTGGGGGGCGAGTGTAAGGACCCCTG